>NC_041340.1:28499220-28799220 GCF_004354835.1 Perca flavescens
GCCTCCCAACATTTTCCGCTTTGTGCTCCTCACCCATTTGGATTTACGCGGTAACCGGCTCAAGATGCTGCCGTTCTCCGGGGTTTTAGAGCACATAGGCGGCATCATGGAGATCCAGCTGGAGGAGAACCCGTGGAACTGCACCTGTGATCTGATTCCCCTCAAATCCTGGCTCGACACCATTTCCGTCTTTGTGGGGGACATAGTGTGCGAGACGCCATTCAGGCTGCACGGTAAAGACATCACTCAGCTCATAAAGCAGGATCTGTGCCCGCGCAAGAATGCTGGCGAGCGCGCTCACCCCCCCTCTGACTCTCACTTTCAAGGGGCCCTGCCCCCGACCTACCACCCCGGCGTGATCACCCCCAGCCGTCCTCCGAAAGCTTCCCGCCCGCCCAAAATGCGCTACAGGCCCACCCCTCGCATCACAAAGGACAAACATGTCTTTGGGCCTATAATGGTTTACCAGACACGCTCCCCTGTGCCCATGTTATGTCCCAGTGTGTGCGTGTGCACGTCACAGAACCCTGACAGCGGACTGAACATCAACTGCCAAGAGCGGAAGTTGCATAACATCAGTGAGCTGAACCCCAAGCCCTCATACCCAAAGAAACTCCACCTGACCGGTAACTACTTACAAGTGATTTACAGAACGGATCTGACCGAGTACAGCTCACTGGAGCTGCTTCATTTAGGAAACAACAGGATAGCTGTGATTCAGGAAGCTGCATTTGAGAATCTAACAAACCTCCGACGGCTCTATCTGAACGGGAATTACATCGAATCCCTTTCTCAATCCCTCTTCGCTGGCCTGCAGTCGCTCCAGTATCTGTATTTGGAATACAACATTATCAAAGACATTTTACCACATACTTTTAACTCTTTGCATAACCTTCAGCTGCTTTTCCTGAACAACAACCTGTTAAGATCGCTCCCTGACAATGTTTTCGGCGGCACCATGCTTACACGGCTCAACCTGAGGAATAACCATTTCTCCTACCTCGCGGTTCGAGGGGTTCTAGACCAGCTTTCGGCGTTCATCCAGATCGACCTACAGGAGAACCCCTGGGACTGCACGTGTGACATTGTGGCGCTCAAAAACTGGATGGAGCTGTCCAGTACCAGCGTCGTGGTTAACGAAATCACTTGCGATTCGCCGTCCAAACACGCAGGTCGCCTGCTGCGCTCGCTTCGCAACGAAGCCATCTGCCCCGAGCCCAGCGAGGCACCCCCGCCACAACATGCACCCCCTACGAAAGCCCCCACGTTAATAAGCCCTGGCACCGAGGCCACCACCCCTTCCTCCTCTTCTTCTTTTAGCTCAGTCAGCCCCACCGAATCCCGAATCCACACTCCTGAGTTACACCCCGAGGTCCCGCTCTCAGTCCTGATTCTCGGGCTTCTTGTTGTTTTCATCCTTTCAGTCTGCTTCGGCGCAGGCCTCTTTGTTTTTGTCCTGAAGCGGCGCAAAGGAGTGGAGCATGTCCCCACGGGCGCCAACAACTTGGACCTCAACTCTTTCCAAGTGCAGTATGGCTCCTACACTCCTGAACCCACCCAGGACAAAATCTCTGAGAGCCACGTTTATAACTACATCCCCCCACCTGTTGGCTCCATGTGCCAAAACCCGATTTACATGCAGAAGGATGGCGAACAGGTGGCGTATTACCGCAACCTGAAGGAGCTCAGCTTCGGGCCCTTTGACGCAAAGAAGGACGTCCTCAGCCGCAGCCCAGGGGCCTACACAATCAGCACAATGGATTTTATGGATAAATCTCCAACATCATGTGGTTTGGCCAGCCCGGATCCTCCCGAGATGTTGTATCAAAACTTAGGGGAGAGGCCCCACAAGGAGCTTCCCACAGCTGCAGGCGCCCCTCCTTTCCATTACAACTTTTGCACTTTACCTAAGAGACCTTGCATCGTGCCCCCCTACGAGGCTGCGACAGCCCGGCGGCATATCACCAACCAGGACAGGTTGAACAAAACCGTCCTGTACGGGACCCCCAGGAAATACTACGGGGCTGAACACCTTTCCAAAAACAATGAGCACCCGCTTCTTCTCCCTGGGAAGCTAAAAACAGAACCAGACTACTTGGAGGTTCTGGAGAAACAGACTGCGATGAGCCAACTGTAAGATAGCAACAACAATGCCCCCCCCCCCCCCATCCTCTACCCCTCCAGGTTCTGTGCAGCATTCATAATAATCACGCAGTTACTGAAATAATAGCCCTCTCTCTATTTATCTATCTTATCTATCCGTGTTCATTCCTACAGCATTGACTGGAAGCGAACCGAATCCTTTGATGATCTTTTGTCTCTCTTCCGTTTCTTCTCTTTCTTTTCAAGATGTATAAAAGGAGTATAAGAAGTATATTATTATGCAGTTCTATTTTTTTCTCCTGGAAGGTATAAATTATTTCTTCTTTTTTGAATAATGAAATTCCAAAAGACTTTGATGACGGCAGGAATACCATGGGCAGGACTGTGCACAAATACGGCTTTGTGCTTTTCATAAAACTGTATTTTATTCTCCCTGTGAAAAACAGAAAATGTCTGAAATGATGATTCTTTGTAGAGGAGAGGTAATGCTACAGAATGACATTCCTGTACATACTTTTAGCCTACACAGATAAATGGTGAGTGTTAAACCATAAAAGAGAATCTTTTCAAAAATCAACAAGCGGCAAAATCTTACTATACTTACTCCAGAAAGTGCCTTTGCACTCAACTATTTTATCAACAATGCTCTGCAAAATGGAAATGTTCCTTCTTTTTTTTTTTGAAAGTGCTGTATTTTAAAGAATCAAATCTTTATGTAAAATAGAAAGACTTATTTGTCTGTTTAAAAAAGAAAAAAAGAAAAAAAAATGAGACTGGGTGTGAAATGATATATGAGTTCTTGACGGGGAGAATTGTGTTATTTTGCTTTGAATATGAAGTGTCTTTGGAGATGTACAACTTATAGAGAATATTGTATGCTATAGAGGAGCAATACAGCGCGGCGAAATTGCGCCATTAAACTTTCACTGAAGCACTTTGTCAAGATCCTGAGCTTGAGTTCAATTTTGAATGCACTGTGCTTGATTATTTTGGATGCTGCAGTGTGCTGTGGACTGCCCTAACGGTGTGTGTGTGTGTGTGTGTGTGTGTGTGTGTGTGTGTGTGTGTGTGTGTGTGTGTGTGTGTGTGTGCGCGCGCGCGCGCGGTGGAAGCCAGAGAAAATGAAAATAGAGCTTGCCTGCAGCTCCTCTAATGATTGACGAGTTGGATTTTTGGGCCTCCTTCTAAGTTGAATGATAGCCCATGCTTCCGTCTTTCCTCCCTGACACAGCATCTCAAGGTTTCCTCCACATTCCCACTCCTCCCTCCACTCCATCCATCTGATGGTGCACAGACCACACTAATTTTTTGTTTGATGTAGAGGGTCAATATATTTCTCCAGCAGGATGTGTCAAAATATCATTGAGTGCTGTGAACGGATTATGATTGTGAAGTATGGAGATTGAAAAGAAGGACAAATGTGGCATCCTTTAACACCTGCTGCTTCTAGGGCACCGCAATCTTACATGAGGGAAGAATTTTCATTAGTATAGCAATTAAAAGTAGTGAATTGCCCCTTGTGGATAAGCAGTAAAAGCAAATGTGCCGGTGGTGAAAATGGAGACCAGACTGCAGTATAGAGTACTGTCTCTGCTGGAAATCCTTTTTCACAAGATGCAGCATTCCTCCGCATGCTGCCGTTCCAAAATGACAGCAGTTATGTAGATTGAAAAAAATGTGGCATTTGTAAACAGCTGCCGCTTTTCTGGCATTTGAATCTTACAGCAGGCGACGAATTGCAATTAGTATTGCAATTGACTGTCGTGGATTGCTCTTGTGGATAAGGCAGTGAAAGGAAATACAGTCTGCAGCATAAAGAGCACTGACTCTACCTAGAAACCATCTTTTAGGAAATACAGCGCAACTCCGCAACCTGCCATTCAAAACTAATGCAAGTTTGCGCAGTATGATGATCCCCTGTGCATTTATAGCCCTGACCTCCTCTCTTCTCCAGCCGTGTGACATGGACGAACTGTGCTACCCGCTCTAATGCTAATTCTGTTTTCTGTCCTTCAACTCGAGTTGACATTGGCTCTTTGTATCCTCTGTGAATGGCCTCCCAGCGGCCAAATTCTTCTCCACCCTCCCTTCTTTTCCCTTTTGTATGCCCAGCGCCCTCCTCCACCTCCTCCTCTGTCTTTTGTCCTCGTGTTTTTCCCCCTGCTGGATCTCTGCTGGCTATTGTGTAACTGTCCAAGGTGCTGAAATGTTGCCGGCAACAGGGCCTTGTTCCAATTTGACGGCTGGGACCTATGAGCCCTGCGCGAAGGAGACAAGCAAGTTCTCTTTTTTGAGAGTTAGGTTGCAAAGTGGTGTGCTTTGTGCTGGTCTGTAGATACAATAGATAAAAAAAATAGTGTTTTGCTGGAAATCCTTTCCTAAAAAACGGCTCCTAGGCCAACAAGCTTTGTGCATTGGGGGGAGTCCCTGCATATGGCATGTAAGCTGGTTGTATTTGCTGCTGTTTGTTGGTGACGACATGGGTTGGTTGCGCTGAAGGATTATAGCATATTGGAAGAAACAGTACCTTAACTCAGGCTCCACTTGCTAGCTTTTTTTCTGGAGCTCTCAACTACCTCTCACGGTCTTCCAAAGACCTTTGTTCCCTTTGAAAACATGGTCTTCTGAAGACTGTGAATGCAATCAATTGCCATTGATGAGAGAATTTGCTTTTTTGCTGTTCCATGTAAGCTAAATTTAGCTGTTTATGAGACATATAGTGTTTGTTATTTTTAGTTAATAGTTAAAGGATAACTCTATTACTATTATTCTATTACTAACCTTTTTTTTAATAACCTCAGCCATCATTTCTAATGGCATTGTCAATCATGTGATTGCTGAGATCTGGGAACAAAGTCTGACGTGTCAATCAAACAGCAACGTTTGATTTTGTCCCTCAGCTTCGAGCAGCTTTTCCACTTCCTTTGTGCAATACATGAAAAAATGTTCATACATTTTTGCATACTTTCTTTTTTGTGTGTGCTTTATTTTGCCCAGACATTGGGAGACAGTTTGTGTGCGCAAAACTACAGCAAATGCAACAGTTGAACTAAGTCTGTTATCTTTAACTGATTTTAACAACAGAAAGTTTGGGTACAAAATTTTCTTCGTCCTTCAAATAAGATTGGTTATACTTGTTTACAATTAGGATGACGCAATGTTACTGCATTCCCAGATTTAAGCGATAATAAAGGCTTTCCTCTGTTATCACATTTGCCGCCCCGGACTCCGCAGAAGGAACCTTCATATCCATCCATCTAGTAGGAATTGGGGCATTGACATCAGAGAATACCCACCGGTTCACAATCCTTCCATGATAGATTGTTTCAATAAACTAGTATTAGGCAGGAACCTCAGTTTCTCACAGTAAGCAGAGTTTTGGGTAATATTGTTTCCTGCAAAATTGTGTTCCGGAGCGATCGAGCTGCAGCTCTGAACACCTGAAAAGACTTTTTCCCTTAAATGTTGTTTTGCTGTTACCGCGGCATAAAACACCTCATTTACTCCAAATCCTCCACATTTTCTCTATCTGTTCCCTTTTTTGCTTTTTCCCTTCTTGCATTTACTCTTAGTGCCATAACTTTTTTTTTTAAGATGTCATATCTAGTTGCTTTCATCCATGGTTTCTGGTGCAAAGGCTCATGGGGAGCAGGGGAGATGCTGCGGTAAGCAAAGCTGTGAATGCTGTCATGTGGGCTTCCTTTTTAACAAGCTTCGCCATTTCAGCTGCCGTGTGAATGGGAGGGGAGAAGAAAGAGAGTGTGAGGGGGAAAGAGAGGGAAGGAGAGAGGTCGGCAGAGATGAACGGAAGGAGAGAGAGAGAGAGAGAGAGAGAGAGAGAGAGAGAGCTGTTCATTCCTCTCCTTTTCTGAAAATGGAGTGATTTTCCTTCCTTGGGCACAATAGGTCCTCTGTGTCTTTTTAGTGGCAGTGAAGGAAAGAGAGGGAGAGCTTGCATGCACGCGCCCGTTCGCACATGCACACACACACACACACACACACACACACACACACACACACACACAGGGGATATAAGGGAGGGTTGGAACATGTGCAGCCTTGCAAACCAATGAGGAAGCTTTCTCCCCAGAACACTCTCCTCTCTTATCTTGCAGCACTGGGACTTGACGTGTGTGTGTGTGTGTGTGTGTGTGTGTGTGTGTTTGTGTGTGTGTGTGTGTGTGTGTGTTTGTGTGCGTGTGTGTGTGTTTGCGTGTGTGTGTGTGTGCGCGTGTGAGTGAATGAGGAACTGAGGAACTGAATGACTTAGTGTATTTATATATTCATACTGTATGTGCGTACGTCAATATCCCTGCAGAGATTTTCTCTTTTTTCTTCTTAGATAAGATTGAAATGTAATAATAGCTATTTTGTGGATACTGCTACCTCTCTCAACCCCTTCCCTCACACAGTCTCCTTTCTTTCTGTCCCTCTCTCTGAATGATTTGATAGAGGACTTTAAATTGGTATTCCTATAGTGTGGCTCAATATGTGGATAAGCGATTCAGAGATGACTTTGAGGGCTGCTGCTTTGAGTTGATTTAGAATAGTCGGCCTTTTCTGTATCTGTGTATGCATGTGTGCATGTTGCCGTTTTCTGAATTTTGTGCATTATGTTGCATTGACGCCGGCTTTTCACACATACAATTTTAATCATTTTTGCCACAGATTGCTACAATCCATTTCCCACTACTCACTGATGTGTGTGTGTGTGTGTGTGTGTGTGTGTGTGCACGCGCTCTGCAACGTGTGTATCCTTATTCCATCAGTCAATTTAGCCGTTCCCCTTAACTCATTTTCAATTATGTTCACGTCATCGTGAGCTGTCATTTCTTATTTTGAGGTTTGTGTTTAATGTAAGCCACTATGCACTCTGGAAGTTTAATTTAGCTTTGCGACATTCCTAGCAGCTTCTTGAACTTGGATATCACCATTGTGTCATATTTAGCAGAGGTGGATGGTGGGCAGGTGATTGATTTGACTTTCTTTTTACAATCAATGTGTAAAAGAGAGAAATGTGTGATCATTTTAAAAGCATTTAGAGCATCTAATAGACCCAGTTTTGCCTCTCAGCTGTCTGTAAATGAGAGGCAGACTGACAGACAAAGATTATTGCTGCATTTGTCATTTCACTGCTGTTTCATTCAGAGGTCGTGGAATGTCTGTCTCTTTTTGCGTTTTTTGACAGTTTTGCTTCGCAGCACATTTTGTAGGGTTGCATTTGAGTCTATTTATGTTGTTAAATGTTTAATTCAGCCTGTTCACACGGCCGGATTGACTTGTTGAGCCCGTATCAAATACAAGTTCCCCCAGCCCATTATGCCACAAACTACCCAGAAAAACAATCAGTGCTGTTTGCTTGATTTAACACAAATTTGTTGTGTACCATATTAGTAAAATATGAACTAATTGCTAAAACTCGATATTGACACTGGGCCGTTTAACAAGAGAAAGCACAAGATTACAAAAAGTGTAATTACCATTTAGTCTTGGTAATCCTGCTTTGCCTGAAGGTTCTTAGATCTTTTTTCAATTCACCTTTTTAAAGAGAACTCTTTATATTTTTAAATTTTTTTTAACAGTTCTTACAACCTTTAACCCAGTTCAGGCCAAAGATTCGCAACGAGACAAAACCGTTTTAGAACGTCGCAGAGAAAAGTTGTCAGCTACAATGAAATTATCCACAATCCATTTTATTTCTGTTACAAGCTGTTAAGGGAGGCTCAACGTGCACCCGTGAGCACAAACTGTTGAGCAAGCTAGAGAGTGACTGAAGAGAGGGAGCGCCCAGGACAAAACCGTGACTCAGAGAAAATAAATGTGTGATGGGAAGTAATGAATTACAAATACTTTGTTACTGTACTCAAGTAGATTTTTCAGATATTTTTCCGTTACTTTATTTTTTGTGCCGCCTTTTTACTTTTACTCCTTACATTTTTTACACGAATATCGATACTTTCAAAATTTTAAACTTTAGTTTCAAAGAATTTCACTGGAGTTACCATCATCAATGCCGAATTCAATCTAATTGGATGGGAATATACGTTGCACTTGACGCACCACCACAAGACAACCCGACAGACTCGGCGGCATTCATTCGTGGCAAATCATTGCGGCTTGATGGCGGTAACGTTAGCATGAATGGCGACATGATTGAAAATGAAGAAAACAGAGATCCCAGAGATTTGGCAGATAAGCAGCAAGACATTCAAGGCTACTTTTACTTTTCTACTTTAAGTAAATTTCCAAGCCTGTATTATGTTACTTTTACTTGAGTAAAGAAGTTAAATCAGTACTTCTACTTTTACCAGAGTATTTTTTAACACAATTATCTGTACTTCTACTTGAGTACGGGAAGTGAGTACTTTTGCCATCTCTGTCGATTCATCACTAGAACGGTAACTTTAGCAAGCATCTCACAATCATTAACGTTATCCACATTCATATTTAGATGCAACAACTGATATACTTAGCTACTAAAAGCCTAAAAGTCGGACATTAGGACAGAAGTACATAGAGTCGTTGCTATGGAGATGATACACCATCTCGTCTCGTCGCATTGGTGTGAACTGGCAGGTTTTAGAACGCTGCAGAACAACACGTTACAAGTAGTTGCAAGTTTCAACTCGTCTCGTCGCGAATCTTTGTTCTGAACTGGGCTTTAGACAAGGCTGGATTACCATCCAGGCAAAGCGGGCAAACCCTCAGGGCTCTTTAAAATGCAAGCATCAACTGTTTTTTGTTTGTTTTTCTGTTTAATTGCAAATGTGTTAGGGAAACTGCATCACTGTTGCACAATATTTCACACACAGAAAAAAAGTGCCCTAGGCAGTAATATTCCAGCATAAGGTGCTCTGGTTGGCTTCTGGGCGTACATAATGAAGCTGCCATGTACAGCATAGTGAGTTGTGTGCACTGGGTACATAATGATTCACAGGAAGGTGGGTGTTCAATAGGGGCCCAACAGATACAGTATGTTCAGACCATGCCTTAACTCAAGGGGTTTCACTCTTTCTCCATGTCAGTGACCATGTGAACATGTAACCTGGTGATCTGTAAATTGCTGCAACTTATTGAAAATGACCTTCTATTAACACTTGAGTAAGACTAGATCAACCTAATCAGCCTTTTAACAGGTTTCTTATCAGTGGAAGGACCTAGGTGACCCTTTTTAAACTGCCATCTGGTGTGTGTATAAAAGGCACGTGTCATACTTATGTGATATGATCAGCCATTTATACAGAGCTATCTGGCTGAGCAATGTGGCATATCTGTGGATGATTTACTGTTTGAAAGAGAAATTCGGGCATAAACACTGCTTGGTCTAAGTGTCTTCAACAGACACTTAATGGCACATGCAATATTAGCTAAACACAAGTCTGCATCTGTAATTTAGAGCTTTTTCCCTGCTCCACAGCAGATAGCGGAGCTGTCACAGTTAACCAAGCAGAGTGAGCAATAGCTGCTCCGGATGCAAGGCATACTGCAGCGAGGTGGTTACATGTAATTAAAATGTAATTAACTCCTTTGCATGTAATTAGTGAGCCTGCTTAAATATTGATGTTTCCTGTGATTGTGCTCGATTGGATTATTGATTTACAGTATTTCATGTACAGGCAGTTGCATCCATGCTAGTTGCTATCTTGTTGTACAGAGCTTTTTAGCCTGTTGTAGCTCATGTTTATTCAACAAAGTCTCATTACCTTGGTTTCCAGCCAAAGCAGGCAGCTGTTTCCAGAATGAACGCTCTGATGAACGGCAAACAGGCCAAAGTTAAGACTAGCTGGTGATCAAATTGGAGTATTTAGCAGCTAAAGAGACAGATATTTCACTCTGGAGTTGGTGGAGACCAAAACGGGGAAAAAAGAGACGGAATGCTAGATTTAAATTGGTCAGGTGGAAAGAATTACAACTCTCAATGAAAGCTAAAGTTGCTCTGTGTCTGCTGTATCTGCAAATAGGCAAGTGTTGGGACTAAAGGTCCCATATTATGCTAATTTTCAAGTTCATACTCTCTGCCTCTCTGCACCGTTATTACAGCTGGGTAATGGCGGTAATGGCACTGTAGTGGAACTTTATACATATATTGTGACATCAGAACCGCAAGGATGTCATGATGGCTCGATTAAACGCCAATACTACCTTACTGGTTCGAACATAATAGAAGTTTTTTTTTCCTAGAAAAAAGTCTGAAAAAGTGGGGTCGTCTTATCATCAGGGTCTAGACTTTCAGCTGTTCAAGTCGCAAAACGTAAGGGACGTCACCTGTTTTAACAGTCAATAGAGAAGTCAGCTATACACTATAGAAATAAAATGATCCATAATCCATTTTATTTTAGATTTATTTTAGCTTTCGAAAAAGCTGAATTTTAGACAGGCATCTTTTAATAAAGCTATTCAGTGGGGGAGAGCGACATACAGGAGGAAACTCATGGCCTCCTCTGTCGCCACACTGAGGGACCTCATATCTTTGGCTAGACAGTTAACGTTCCTTTACTGTCCAATTCAAGACACCAACAGTTAGCGTTAAACAGATGAAAATAACTATATTCACAATTAGTAATGTGACTTACACTTCTTGACAAGCTCTTCTTCCATTTTTGGTGGAAATGCAGTTGTGTTTATTATGAATCCCACTCGCTTTCTTGGCAAGACCCGCCCTGTAGTTAGGGTCCTAGAATTGCGATCCTGAAAGTGCAGCCTCCGGCGCTGCAGTTTTATGCTACTCTTAAAGGCACAGTTTCTGGATACAGGCTGTGTGCATTTTTCAATTTGAGTGTTTTGATACTTTCACATTATTTATATAGCACTTCGACCTGCTTTATAACAAAAAACCTAATTTTTTACAAACTTTAATTTTTTTAACTTTCTTTAACTAAAAAAGAGTCAATGGCTGCAGCTTTAAATATTTTATATTTTATGAAAAACCTGCCCAAATGTTGTCTGTAGCACCATCCCTTTTATATCACGACTTGTGCTGAAATGAATGAAGACAACTAGCTGATCAACAGAGTTATCCAACAATTTTAAGAATTAATTAGGTCATTCTTTCAAGTAAAAGTGCCCACATTTTCCTGGTTTCAGCATCTGAAAAGGTTCTTCTCAAATGTTAGGATCTCTCTGTTTTATATCAGTGTGAATTTAATAGCTTTAGGTTTGGGACTGTTCCTCCAACAAATTAGCAATGGAAAGAATAGGGAGAAAACTCCACTTTAAGTTGACAAATAAATGTAGTTTCACATTCAGTAGGTACTTCCTGAACAAAACGCACTGTATATAATGTATCATAAAACATTTGCAAAGCCACTTTTTAAAAGTAGTTTGCAACTTTCTATGTTTCCATTCATTTCCATTCATACCGTAGTGATGGCCAAATGAAGCCACATTAAATGGTTCACAAAGTTTCATGATACCAATACCCTGAAACTAGCTGCACTGTATATAATAATAATTGTTATAGCTCTATATTTGACTCTGCAGTATTTAACAACACTGTGTTGGTAGAAAGTGTGATTGTGGTGTGTGGTATTGTTGGCATTGATCCCTACTGCAGCACAGAGCATGACACTCGCTCACCTACAGGATGTCAAAGGAGTATTACACAGTTGTATTTGGCAGTGGGATCTATCAGCTGCTCTTTGTTCCTGATATCTTCAGGCAGTGATATCGTGTATATGACACTGACTGCAGCGGCTGAATTCCAGAGTGATAAGAAGGTTTAGCTCGTCTGTGTAAAGGGTTGAATGTCAGAGGTGTTTGAAGCAGACAGCCAGATTCTGTTGCGCTGCAGTCTCGGGTCTCTGTTTCCCTGAGGTGTGTTATACTCATTGTATTCTGACAGGATCTTGCAGGAAAACTGCATTTCCAATTTGACTTTTAATGTTCCCTATCTGACAGCCCACATTGTATGGGCCAGATCATCTACTGTATCATGCAACAGACATGATAAAACAGACATGTAGGATAAAATCTGCCAGTCTGCCAATGATTCAGTAACTCATTTGCCCTTTTGGAGATTAAAAGGTAGCATGAGACAGCCTAATTTGGTTTCAAGTCATTCTAACTCTTACATGCTGCTTTACCCTGATCAAGGTTCTTCTACTTTCCCCTATCAGTCTACAGTATTGGATATCAGAGATGTTGAACCTGGTTGTATCTGTTTCAGGGCTGGAGTCAATCCAACAGAGTTATACCATTTTGATCCAAAGTGCTTTGGTGTTGGGTGTAAGAGGTTGTCTTGCAAGTTGTATCTGACTACATCTGCAGTGTTAGGTTTAAATTACCTGGACTTTTATAAGGTAGGGTCTTAAAACATATGTTTTATTAATGCAAAACGGAAGGATGTTTCACCAATACAACATAACAATATGACAATTGTGACATGGAAATCACATTGTTTTTTGCAATTTTTGCAGGGATTTTTCAAACGCAGTCTGTAGGCCTTCTCCTTTAAAAATGTTTTAATTTGTATTTCCCTACCATTCCATACAGCCATTGATTTCCATTTCTGTTCTCACAGTCGAAAAAATCAACAAGCAGACACTTGATACTTGAGTTGTGTGATTCCCTCGCACACTCCCTTTGGATTTTCATACAGTGAATAAATAAATGGAAATCAAGGAATGGCAGAATAAAAACACTGCAAATCCAGAAACTGTCTAACCTGCATTTGAAAATGATCAGCAAAATCTAAAGTATACATGATTGTAGCTGAGGAGTTGAGGAGTTGCACTACAACTAAAACTTGCAAACACACTGGTACAACTTGGGTCTTATGTAAGGCAATCAGATGAGCAATGAGATGTTTAAAAAAAAATCCAGATTCAGCCAGATTATTTTTTTGGATATATAACCGAAAGGGAGAGCACTCAAAATGTTGTTAATCAACCATCATTGCACAGGAAAACTGAAAAAAAACACAAGTACCGTTCGTCAAAGTTGAATCAGGAAGTGGTTCTGTAATCTTTGATAGATTTGGGTTAGCAGTTAACAGTTTGGGGTACTGTCCACCTTCCTCTTCTAAAGAAGCCTAACCATTTTTTTTATATGTTTGTTTACGTGTTAATTTTTCTGATTGCTCATGTTTCTTTCCCAATCCGACTTCCTTTCAGCGATGTAACTGTTCTCATATCTAAGTAATTAACTGAGATAACAAGACCCAGATCTAGAAACCCAGAATTATTTTATAAACATAAACAAATCTATTTTTTGAGGCAACAAAGTTAATGCTCAAGTTTGATAATAACTTCTAAGCTTTCAGCTGCTTCTCATGGACTTCCTCAGTGGACTGAGTTTGACTGAGCAAACTGTAATATGAGGTTGAAAGCTATGTTTGCTGAAGTTAAGATTTTCTTTGCAACTTTAAGACTTCAAGAGCTTTCACGCTCGATAACTAAAGCTATATTATACATTATCTGACATTAACCATTAGCTAACCTTTTCATATGATAAGTCCTTAATTTTACCCTGTTTGCCTCCAGTGTGTGGTATTTCTGTGAGTAGTTCTTCAGCTGAATGTGGTGTCAGACACCCTTTAGGTAGTTCTACAGCAGAGGATTCAGTCAAGATCTCAGTTTTTTTTAGCTGGTCAGAGGTGCTAAGCTGCTGGAGGGATTAGAGTTCCCTCTATCTAAAATCTTGTGTTTGTGTCGAGGTCGAAGGAGCTCGACCAGGAAGCACTTCCTGTGACAAGAGGATGTAGAGAGACGATAATCAATTACAGAGACAGAGAGAGATGGTGGGACAGAGGAAAGACTGATAACGATGTAGAAAGGGAAGGAAAACAGAGATACAGCAGGATGGTGGAGGCCAGGACAGAAGAGGAAGATGGTGAAAAGAATCAATATACTTGGTTCAATAGGCTTATTGCTTTCGCCAAGAAGGACTCCAATTCATGGGTGTATAGTAATGTGTGTGTGCAGAAGTGTGTTTGGACATGTTACACTAACTACCTGGTGTTTGTTTGTGTGCGCCTTTAAAGGGGTGATAGAATGCAAAACTGATTTTACTCTGTCATAGTTGAATAACGACAGTTCGGTGGGTAAATAGGACATACATAGAAGCTCAAAATCCCATTGACACCCCCTTACTATGAAAATCTCATATTTTGAAACTGCAGCTGAAAACGGGCGAATCTCAACAAAGCTAGAAGTTGACGTCAACCTCCCAAAAACCGGAACCTTTGTCAGCCCATGGGTGAATTAAGAGAACAGTCACGCCCCAACATTTACATAGGCTACACAACTGACCTGAGATCAGGTAGTCTTCTGAATCTAGCTAGGTCGCACAGATCTCTGCTATTCCATTACAAAATTCACTTCTGAAACTTTTTTATGCGAGAAATCAACTATGTAAAGCTCAAATATGGGCCGCTTTACGAAAATGGATGGCTAATGGCAAATTTTGTCCAACTATGTGTCGGAGTTCAGCGCTGGTGCTGCCTGTGTTGCTGCCTCGCCGCCCAGGCCTGCGTTCCTTCACAGACCCCGGCCTGCTATGAGGTACTCATAGATATATACACTAGATGTTGCCTTGAGGTTCTAAACATAAGTCAAAACCGCCGCCATATTGGAACAGGGGTCCGAAGTTTTCCCGCATTCAGATCAACGCTAAAGATGCCGGACTTTTGTACTGCTTAATGATGTTCGATAGAGGAAATGAAAAGAACAAACAGCAATGGATAACATTTAACAGGTGACAATGTGTTTTATGATATATATGACGCCTTCGACCAGCAATCTGAGCTCTGGCGGCAGCGGAAGGCGGAGAGGCGGAGAGCTCCGTGGCCGGCCGCAGCGTCTCTTCCCCCGGGCAAAAACACGGCTTTGCCTCGCTGTTGCGCCGGTCCCCGCTGATCCAGATCAGACCAGCCAAAGACAGAGTGGTGATCGGGAGGATCTTACACATAGTCCGGGAGGATCTTACACGTAGTCCAGGACGACCTTTATGTCGATATCGGCGGGAAGTTCCACTAAGTTTGCCGGCGGCAGGCGGACGGAGAGAAGCTACAGCGGGGCAACAGAGACAGTCTGCGGCTGCAGGATCTGGAGCTCAGTGCCCGTTAAAATGATATTCAACGCATAAATACATACAGAAATAAATAGTGGAGGAGTGAGCCTGGACATTTCAGACTGTTAAAACTTCACTTTGAAGCATAAACTCTTAGTTCAGAAGGGTTCCGTTTGGACTCAGATCTGTGAACCGATCATAATAAATATTCTTTGTATTAACACATTAATTAGTTTCTTTGTTTTGTAGTCGATAGTTCATCTTTTAGTTTACTTAGCTAAGTGGAAGCAGTATCAAGTGAAAGAATGAGACTATAAACCTAGGCTTACTCGATCATAAATACATGTCTGACCTTTGGAACGAATCACAGAAACTAGAAAATCGCATTTATGACGATTTATGGTGATTTTATTTCCGTAAGCCCTTTACCTACATTAATGCTGATGCATTAAAGAGGAGTGACTCCCCTGTTCCAAGATGGCGGCTTTGTTGACGCATTCGTTCCAATGAACTGACGTAGTCAAGGCGACATCTAGTGTATATATCTATGTGAGGTACTTGGAACTCCGTAACGACTGGCAGCCCACAGCACTCCATACCCGCGCAAAGTCACTGTCTCTTGGGCTAATGTACAACTAAATGCCCCTGCCCTGACAGAGCTCCAGGGCCTGCATCTCCCCTCTTCCTGCTAGCTAAATGCCCGGTGTATGTGAGTGAGAGCGCGGTCAGCGAGCTTGTTACGCCAGCAATCTCTTACCACAGGTTTCAGTTAATCTTTTAATGTGTGTAATTATAATGTGTTGAGTTATTTAAACAAACGATTGGGGAAATAAATGCCGCTTGTCCGCAAGTCTCATTGATAGAGCCTGCTGCTGGATGTAGCTCTATCAATGAGAGCTAGCTAGCCTCCTCTTAGAATTCCTCTGAAATTCACAAATTTTCATTAACTTGAAATCGGACACCGTTGTTAGCGTTATAAAATATCTAGTTAGATGTTGTATAAGTGGCGTGATGAAATTCAAACTGTAAATATACTCGAATTACGACCAAAAATGAAGCTAACTAGCCGCAATCTTGTACACATAGGATTGTAGGGACAGTCGCAGCTAACGAAACCCTTACAGTTCACAAATATTCATTAACTTGAAATCGGACACAGTTGTTAGCTTTATAAAACATTTAGTTAGATGTTATATAAGTGGCGTGACGAAATTCAAACTGTAAATATACTCGAATTACGACCAAAAATGAAGCTAACTAGCCGCAATCTGTACAAATAGGATTGAAGGGACAGTCGCAGCTAACAAAACCCTTACAGTTCACAAATATTTATTAACTTGAAATCGGACACCGTTGTTAGCTTTATAAAACATTTAGATGTTGTATAAGTGGCGTGATGAAATTCAAACTGTAAATATACTTGAATTATGACCAAAAATGAAGCTAACTATCCGTGATTTGTAGCTACACATAGATAGGATTGAAAGGACAGTCGCAGCTAACGAAACACCTAGCTAAACTTCACAAATATTAATTAACTTAAAATCGGACACACATTTAGGTATATGTTGTATAGCTAAGTGGCGTGACATTGTGTGTAATGTGGTAAGAGATTGCTGGTGTAACAAGCTCGCTGACCGCGCTCTCACTATCACACAACGGGCCATTTAGCTAGCAGGAAGAGGGGAGTTACAGGCCCCTGGAGCTCTGTCAGGGCTGCCAGCCTAACGGAGCTCACAGCAGGCCGGGGTCTGTTAAGGAAGGCAGGCCGGGCGGCGAGGCAGCAGCACCGCCGCTGAAGTCCGACAAACAGTCTTACCATATTTGCAATTAGCCATCAATTTTTGTAAAACAATTTGAGCTTTATATAGTTGATTTCTCACATAAAAAAGTCTCAGAAGTGAATTTGGTAAGGAAACATTGCAGTGTCTGGAATATGAGATTCTGTCGCTTCTCTAATGTGTGTGTATTGGGGATTCGCTCAACCAATCAGCGTACATCTCTAATGTCTGCGTATGGCAATTCGCTCAACCAATCAGCGCGCAGCTCATCTAAATATTCACGAGCATACCATATTTGGAAGAAAAGCTCTTGTTACAATTAGGGCCAAAACACAGGGATGCATAAGGGCCAATACAATATCAACCAGGCCCTTTTCAGCCCAACCAATGTTACATACCCCATTAGGAGACCATAAGGAACAGTGTGAAATACCCTATATAATCATTCTATTGCCCCTTTAAATGTGTGCAGTTCCTTGAGCTAGTCACTGTTGGTCAAAAGGGATTTACCTCAAACTAGTCTCACATTGCCAGACCTTCCTCCAAAGCGCTGCGGAAGAGAGTCTGGCTAGTCCACACAGCATTCTGGGATGGGAGAAAAACATGCTCTGGTTTATCGGCATTTCTTTAAACCAATCACAATCAGAGCCACGGTGCTGCTGCAAAATAGCCTCAGGAAGGAACTTGTTTTGGTGGAACATGTGTACGTTCAAAAGCTGTTTAAGTCAAAGAAAGCGAAAGGTAACGGACATCCGGTCAGAAAGACCGGCGGAATGGAACGTCGTGGATATAGACTAACCTCAAATCAACAAAGACACAATAAAAAGACAGAGAGGGAGAGAAAAGGGAAACAAATTAAAAGAACCAACCCTGAGGTCTGTTCAGTAGTGATGTCCAAATGAAGCTTCATGAACCACTAGCTGTATTTGTTGACTAGATGGTGCTCTTGGTTTAAAGCAGGGGTCTTCAACGTCTTTTAGGCCAGGGACCCCTTAGCTGAAAAAGAGACAGAATAGGGACCCCCTGCTGCATCAATTGTATACAATTGAGTTGCAATTAAACTTGGCCGAATGGATGAAAATAAATGGATATTATTTATACATAATTTTTTTACGTTAAACATACATGTGGAGGGCATAGTGAATATTTAAGTTTAACTGTACCTCTACCATAGTGGCTACCTTATATGGCAAGCTTATAGCTTTAAATAGGCCAATTTATCTTTGCTATTGATATGTTAGATTCAAATGCATGTATATTTTTAGACATTTTAATTTTTGACAAAAGAAAGTTTCAAAAACATATTTTTAAATATTTTGGCGGCCCCGTTGCACTTACTCTGAGGACCCCCTAGGGGTCACTGACCCTCTGTTGAAGTCTCTATCTCTGGTTTAAAGAAAAAGGCTCAAGTAACGGCAATTCAGTGTGCTTTCAACTTTTTGTTGAACAGAGAGCGCCATCTATCGGGCTCAGAAAAAAAAAGAAATGCTTCATGAAGCTTCATTTGGACCATTTAGTTCTGTCATTCAGAAGTAATTTCCTCTAACGGAGCCACCTCACTTTTATTCACAGCTAAATCCATGCAGCTCTTCACTAAGTATTGTTGTGGAGTGGCTGCTGACTGAAACTATCTACACACAAATCAAAAAGTCCATTTCTAACCTGTTTATAATTTTTTTGTGGTTTAACGTGGACCAAAGTTATTTAACTCTTTAAATGAGACTGACTCAGTTTCTTTGCCCAGAGTGCAGAGATGTAGGACCAGATTAAACCGCTAGACCCCAGGCAAATTGATCCGTGGCGGAGTCCACCTAACCCAGGTTGGCTCTGTGTCAGTTCATGTTCTGTAATTCAATTACCATACATTTATTTAGGATTATTCACCATGAAATCTTAATACCTACTGAGAATTTAAAGGTTAAAAGGTCTCAAGATTAAAAAGAATGAACAAATAAAGGCCCTTTAGTGGTGCGTATTCCCATACGTAATTAATCAAGTGAAAACACACTGAATGACACACAGTAAACTGAAGGGCTTTGGGGGGCCATGAGGGTCCAGGACCCTGGGGCATTTGTAATCCAGTCTTGCACATGGATTCTACACATACAGCCGAAATCAGTGTTGCTCCTTTCAGTGAAAAGCTTCTCCAATGACCATCATATATCTGTATAAACAGAACACATAAGGGCAGTCTTTATAACTTTAGATGAATTCACATTTACAATGACATTGAGTTACAAAGACGAAGATAACAATACAGAAATGGAAGCAACACCATCATAAGAACATAGAAAGAGACCAAAACTTTGAAACAGAAAAACAATTTGATAAACATATCAGGACAAGCATTTACAAGTTGAAGTTTGGAGGTCCAAAATCAGATTTCTAAAATGTCCAAAAGGCACAAGTGAGTTGATTTTAAGAAAGTGTTGTATTTTGTTCCACAAGTCAGGTGAACTAAAACTAAAAGCAGTTTTTCCAAGTTCAGTCCGAGCTCGTGGAACATAAGTAAAAGCTAGTCAGCAGAGCATGTATAAAAATGTCTCTTTGAATGATAAAGTTATTCTGTAAGGTGACAGCCGAAACACACCGCACGCGGAAGCACTGCGAATAGCACAAAAAGCATAGATGCGTGCCTGATCGCGCGCCTGGCTGTTCATACCAGAGGCGCAGCTCTCTACAAACCTGGGTGTTTTACTTTGAAATTTTTTTATTTTTGTAAAGCATCCAGCTACACTGTGGCCTTCCTGTATGTGATTACCTGCTTGGCTTGGGACATTTGCTTGATGTTCGTGGAAGATAGAATTAGAAGAATAGAGGAGATGTCAAAACAATCTCTGCAGCCTGATTGCAGCCTGATCGCAGCCGGTGTGACGCCGAAATGAAAAAATGGAGGCATGTGCAGTGTGTTTCTGGCGTAAGATGTTTGTTGTTTTCCAACAAGGGCCTTATAGATAAAGAGATACCAGTGAGTGTCACGTTTTTCTTGGAAAGAAGACGATTTTGTCTAATAATCATCACACAAATCATTAAATTAAATCTAACTCTTTTGCATATACTATGAGATTTGAAGGAGAGATTTGAATCAATTCAGACACCCAGATACTTGTATTTTTTCACAACTTGCAAGTTTTGCCCTGATATCATTATATCTGGGTCAGGAGTGCTACATGGTCACTTTGAAAAGAACATACCAACAGTTTCACTAACATTTAACTTAAGACATGATTTGTCATGCCATCTTATAATATGGTTCATTATTATAAAAGCAATCCAGGTGATTATTGTCTCCAGTGTAAACAGGAACTGTTGGTAGCTGGAGTATAAACCCCACTGGCTGAAGGTTTCAAGCTATGGATTCACTTTAGGATGATCTGATCCACCAGATTTGTATTAGTACATTAGTTAATACTGTCCTCTTGGAGTGGATCAGGTATCGGCCCGATGTCACTGCTCCACTGTTTTTTTCTATCCCTTCATTCATTCATTACGTTTAATTAAGTCCTGTGTCTTTAAAAATGATTCCAATGATTTCCATGCAGTCTTATATGCAGATTTTAAATTTGGAAAATAGATGGTATCAGATCAGTCCTTGAAAAAGTTGGATTGGTGGATCCCTACTTCAAGCTTAAAGCTTTAGTGCATAACTTTTTGATGTTATTGAACGTCCATTACATTCAAACCGTTGCCAAATGAGTTGCTACAAAGCTAATTCAACTTGAAGCAATTGGTAGGATGGTCTTGGTAGGATGATTAAGGTGTGGTTGGGTGAAATGAACTAAAAGATAAACGCTTATTATTTGTGACAAAACATACAACTGCAGTAAATCATAAACATGAATTTGCATTCAGAATTCTGAGAAATTCGGACTTTAAACTCAGAACTCAAATACGTTTTTCACATGTGGCCCTAATCCTCTTTAATATTCAACGAGGGTTGGGAGAAAAGGGAGAGGAAGAAAGGATAGGAGTGAAAGGGAACAGAGAGGAAAGAAAGAAGCAGTGCACAAAGAATAAGAATGATTAGACAAGTAGAAAGTGATGAAGGAAACGAAGCAAGCAAAATAAGAAATGAACGAAGGGAGCAAGGGAGGAAATATTATCATAATAAAACAAAATGGAGAACTAAAGGGACCCTGGTCAGAGAAAACATAAAAGGACAGAAGGAAGGGAAGAAACTAAGGAAGTAAAGGAGAAATTAATGAAGCAGTAAAGAGAGGAAGATATGATGAAACAGAGGGAGGGAAGAAAAGATGTTGTGGAATTAATGAATACTGGATGAATAACACTAATTTAACTGTAACTCAATCCTGAGGCTACACAGTGAAATTGTGATTTTCATATCACTGCTAAACCTTTTTTTAATAGAGTACAGCTTTAATAGAATTGTTTCTGTGAGTGGCATGTGCTAATTGATCATGAGTTTGAAATGAAAAGAAGAAAGGATGGAGGAAAAGGAAAGGAAAGGAGAAAAGGAGGCAGCAAACAAAGTAAGAAGAAAGAAAGTAGAGCAGGGGCTTTAATTCTCCTCTGGATCAAACTCTATAATCCCGTAAGGTTCGATAATATAGTTAGCAGACAATGGTTTACAGAAAAAACACATTTTAAAACTTGAAATCACAATAACCATAACATCACAATAAAACAATAAAAGCCGATAACAACAATAAAAAGCAAAAAAGCAATTCTCTCTACATACACCTCCAGCATATAGAACCGCATCAGTTAATAAGTGCAGTCAATTGTTATTTTATTGTTGGAGGCTGTGTAGACAATAAATGAGTGAGTGAATGGATGAATGGAGGAATCGTGCAGGAGTCAGTGTTAATGGTTAGCGCTTTGAATAGACTGCTGCTTCTCTGCATGGCTCAGCACAATGTGAAGAGAAACTCTTCCTCTCTTCAACGCTCACTCGCACTATTTCCCCCTACTCAAGGTAACACCCTAGTCTCCTGGTAAGCAGTGAGCTGCTATTATTCACTGATTTATTTGTTCATTTGTTAAGTTTTGTAGCACTTTTCCTGCTTCATATTGATTATTTCTTCCTTTATTTGCTTCTGTTTTGCTATGCTTTTAAAAATTGGATTCCAGACGTACATTTGCCCCCACAACACCGCTTCTAGCTTTGCATACAGTATTTCTTCCTTCCAATTGATGTCCACAGAGTCCCCTGAGGGTCCTATTATAGGCCTTTTGGTGAGATATTTTTCTCAATTGCTGTTTCTAAGGTTGAAATATAACTTTGAATCACAGCTATAATAGGCTACTGTATTTTGTGTGACGCGCTTAATGGACTTAAAATAAGTGAGTAACAGCTGGTAAGCGATTGTTCAATTCCTCTATAAGGACAAGCTAGAATATTACTCATTTATTCTTTTGAAAATTATACCGCTGGACTGATCTATACGGGGGCAATTCCAGGATTTTTTAAGTGGGGTGGCCAATAATCAGTCAGGGAGGGCCCAAGGGATTTTATCATAATACAGCATAGAAAATCTGCTTAGAAATATAGGAAATATTGGATAGGATAAAACAACACAATGTAATTTTGCTAAATAAAGCACATCCAATTCATTATTAATTTCAATTGTTTTTATTTTCATGTGATGTTTTATTTAGCAGAATTACATTATGTTGTTCTATCCTATCCTTTCTATGCTGTATTCTGATGAAATGCCCCCCCACCCTTCGGGCCCCACCTGACTGATTATTGGTCCACCCCCTCTGCCACTCCACTTAAAAAAATCCTGGAATCACCCCTGCATGCACTAGGGCCTGTTATAAAAGCGTGCACTGGGGCCTGTCATAACTACCGTATGCTACTGGCCAACTCTATTGAGAGTCATCAAAGCATCTCTCCATCTCATTTAATAACCAGCCATCTTTCAGGACCTTTCATGTATTATCAAGTGTGCAAAACGATTCCTTCGACATTAACTACAGGCTCGAGACGGGAGGGGAACAAGGGAAGAAGAGAAGAGAGAAAATGCAATAGTGAGGGATGAGAGGTGCCTCACACACACACTCTCTCTCTCTCGCCATTTCTATTTTCCTTTCTGTGCTGCTCAGCTGAACTCTATTTGGATTCTATCATTGAATCTCTCCATTTAATTTCCTTCCTAATTAGCTGCCTTTCATTGCCGGGGAATGTGCTGTCTGCTGCCCAGTCTAGCTGCTGCAGTCTGTTGACATGCCAGCACTCTGAGTGTGTGTGTAGCTGT
Source organism: Perca flavescens (assembly GCF_004354835.1). Classification (NCBI taxonomy): domain Eukaryota; kingdom Metazoa; phylum Chordata; class Actinopteri; order Perciformes; family Percidae; genus Perca; species Perca flavescens. Next base: position 28,522,334 of record NC_041340.1, read on the forward strand.
AGGGAGGGCCAGTCAATGCTGAAGTGTGTGTGTGTGTGTGTGTGTGTGTGTGTGTGTGTGTGCATGTTTGTGAGACTAAATCAATAGTCAGTTATCAGATAGGGCTGGTTAAGGGCCTTTCTCTCCAAGGAGGAAAGAGTTAAGGCCTCTTGGAAAAACGCTCACGGCAAGGTTCATGTTTATTCATAAGTACAAACACACACAGACACACACAGACACACACACACACACACACACACACACACACACACACACACACACACACACACACACACACACACACCAGACTGAGCACACAGACAGGCTGGGTACAGTTTAATGATTCTGAAATGTAGCAAAGATCCCTGAGACTGGAGCGGGGGGTCATGCTGTTGATTACATTGACTGTGTGTGTTTGTGTGTGTTTATTCTGCATTAATGTGTGTGTCAGTAGTGTGTGTGCGTACAGGCATTAGTCTTGTCTGACTGGTAACAGCGAGTCTCTTTGACAACATGACGCTGTGTGTGTTAGTGTGCATCGCCATCCGTGTTTATGTGTGTGTGGGCTGCTGAAGGCTGTGACATTTAATACTTTCGACAACGAGTCAGTGCGGGCTGGACCTGTGGGAATATTTCAAGTCAATATTTCAATACAACACCCACAATCCCCCACAGCCAAAGACAGGAAGTGTAAACAGGAGGTGTAATAAGCGAGGGATTTTGTCAGACTGAGGTGATATATGGAGGTTAACAAGGTGTGTGTGTATGTGTGCAATGTTCTTGAATGATTTTCTATAAATGCCCCTATTTTTCCCCACTCTCTACTTATGCAGTGATGCAATGGAGCCTGGTGTTGTAGCTCAGCTGCTCACTCTCCTTCAGATAGGCTCTAAAGTGTAGGGGCCGAAAACAAAGAACTGTAGTTCTGAGTATCTCACACAGTGGGAGAAGAGGAAACAATGCTGAGTTTGTGTACTATGTTGTGGATGGTTACAACATTTTATTTCACTCTGGGTTGGAACTACCATTGAGGACAATAAAGAAGTTATGGCAGGGAATATGGAGAACCTGAGGAGGCAGTCAAAGCCCACCATGGACCATACAATTACACTACTACAACATGCACTGATATAGTATAGGCTTTTAAAGGCTGATCCGGATATTATTTAGAGCCAATATCTTTTAAATGTGGCAGGTGTATAGGCAACAATTACGTAAAATCTAAATAAAATGAAGGGGTTTAGTATTTCTTTCCCCAACTTATGTTCCTGACATGGTGGAGAATAGTTTGAAGAATTATTCAGATCATTATGTAGGACGATAACATTTGCAGAAAATACAACAGAAAAGTGGAATTAATATGCCACGTGGAAACAGTGTAAATGTACAGGTTTTAGGTGTCTAGTCAAACATATCTTAGGAGGGTGAATACAGGCTTTTTCCTGCACAGAGGAATTGTTGGCTCACCCCAAAGAGGTTTTAGCCAGCCCCAAAGATAAATCACCAGCACCAAAATGACAAGAACTGAGAATAAAAATAGCAAATCCTCTCTAAATGCTTTCTCGTGGGAAATTGTTGGGTCTTTGTAAATTATAGAATGTGGTCTAGTTGATAGTAGCCAAAGAGAACATGGAGGATTAAAAAAACATGATGGACCCTTCAGAAGTGGTAATTATGTGCGCCCGGATAGCTCAGTTGGTAGAGCAGGTGCCCATATATAGATGTCCATATATACTGTATATATAGGTCTCAATTAGCTTTGTAGCAACTAATTTGGCAATGGTTTGAATGTCAAAATGACGTTCATTAATATCAAAAAGTTACGCACTGAAGCTTTAACACAGGAAACCGTTGATATAATACAGGGGATTAAAGGTGTGGATAGATAACTGTACAAAGACTAATTTCGACTCATGCTCGATGTCAGTGTTAACCTTTAGAAAAATTAAACATTTTTAAAGAACATATACTGTATGTTGTGAGTATTTGATACTTAAAAGATGTATTTGTCTGATATAAAACGTAATCCAGATTAGTTTCCCCCCAAATGTACCTGGTTAACTTAAGGCAAACAAGTGTTTCAATGTGTAATTATTAAGTGCCACTGCGCACCATGCCAACTGCTGTAATTGTTCTGAATTATACCATGTATATCTGTATCAGTATCTGTGTCCCAACCAAGCCCCCACGAACATATCTTAAAGCAACCATGGCCTTAGTGGCTAACGGTGGAATTGCAACGTCTGACAACCCGCTGGCCCAGAAAGACTTTTCCTATAGACTTCACATGGCTAAAAATAAGTCTATATTTCAGCGGATAACGTTTTTGGGGGTACATCAACTTACCAGTCCAAACACTTAAATGGTCCTTGTTTAAACCATCATGTTTTAGAATTTTTAACATGCACTAATTGCCGAAATCCAGAATTATTTAACTAGCCCTAGACTGTAGGCTCATATGACAGTTCCCCTGAGATACTGTAGATGTAAAAATGGATATAATGGTTGTAGTTCATTGTGTATTATCTTATGATACATCTGAGCGCTGTATGCTTTAAAGCCTGTGACGTGGATGTAACATTATTAACGTCTCTGTTCCCAAACTGCTGGGGCTAGCTGATGTTAGCGCTAGCTAGTAGCACAACATTATGAACGCAAGCCGACCCGCGGGACTGCGTCCACATTGCCCTGCACTGCAAGCTCATTTGACGGTTCTCCTAAATTCCTGTAGCTGTAATAATGGGTATATGGCTGTAATTCATCATGTGTATCATCTTATAATACATCCGAGGGCTGAGTCCTGTAAAGCCTGTAACGTGGATGTAACATTATTAACAACTCTGTTCACAAACTACCGGAGCTACTGCTAACGTTAGTAGCTAGCTAACGTAAGCTAGTAGCACGACATATGATTATATATCCTTGGTTATCTTAATACATCCATCGTTTATTTAGATAAGCACTAAACGATGAAAACACAATGTTTAACATTAGTGAATATTTTTGACAATGAACAACGAGTTTTCCACGTATACTTGTTTCCACAAGAGAGAAGCCCATGAACGAGTGGTCTTGCTACGACAACTCAAACTGTCGCTAGTGCGCATGTCCATCGTGTGTGTGTGGTAACTCCTATTGTGATTTGACACTATAAATAAAATTGAATTGAACTAAACCCCACTCCACTGCTAAAATAATGAATTTATAAAAGTTGCATGCAACAGCATTTCAAGGTTATAATCCAAAGCAGAAAATAAATCTGTGTCATTGTCTATTGCTGTGAATTCTAACCTTTAAACATAACTATGACAGATGCCAAAACAACATAAATCTCACAGGCATCCTTGTTCCTCCCAAACTGAGGCTATAAAACAAGTCACTCGCTGGGGATTTCTTCTGACTTAAGTTGTAATGCAGCATTCAGTAAAGGTGAGGGTTAGGGTTAGCCTTAGGGAGAGTAGTCAACACAAGGCCCTCACAGTTACAGCAAGACAAATGTCAGTGTGTGTGAAGGTTGCCCTGTAGAGGCTTTCATCCCCTGACTGCAGGCATCATGTCATTTATTGATTCACAGCTGGCTGCATTCTGGCAACTCTACTATAGCTACTGTAATGTGATGTGATTGAAAAAGACACTTAGGTCATGCCATAAGGAGATGCCGATGGAAGAAAAACCCATTCATATAGCAGTGAAGGTCATTGCTGGGGCAATGGCCACATATATGACCAGATTCTGATTGGCTGCAGTGTGTCCGTGTATTACATTTCCCTTTAAAGTAGGCTCTGACCAAGCACCTCTGACTCTGCTGGTTAATCATTGTCACAGGCCTCGCTGCTAGAGCGTTTGCCACTGACATCATGTAATCATCCAAAGCTCAACTGAAGTCATTTTTCAGAATTATTGCTTTTATATAAGCCACTGCTCCTCAAATATGCAGTCGGGATATTTCTATAGGGAAACATAATTAAGGTAGACGCAGACATAGGGTCACTTCATAGGCATTGGATCACCGCCTTTTATATAAATTAGGGCAGGTTATTCAAATCAATATCCCTTAAAAATACATTAGGGATATTTCTGCAAGGAAAAATGAAAAGATCTGAAGCACGTTATTAAAAAGTTATTGTAAAGATTAGTTCTGCTCTTCTTCTGCATGGAATTTAGCTGAGTGGATACTGGTGATGTTTTTACAGTGCTGGAAAGTTACTACAATAAGTGCAGTATGTTAGTAGTAGAGTATGCTATAATTTGAAGGTACGTGTACTATACTTAAAGAGATATTTTGCTTAAATCCAGCTCTGTGTAATGGAAGTGGGGGCACTATATGCGGATGTGTTATGTGTTATCCCTGCCTCTGCTGAATTATTTTTATCCCCGGTGTGGACACAATGTATTCCCCCCTCAAAGTGATCATCTACTTCACCAATAGCCTAGACCATAATTAATTATATACCTAAAATAGAAGTGTTTTAAACTAAGTAAAGCACTGTAACGCGAACAGTCTATAGAGTGATAGAACGATTAAAATCCGAGCGGCAGTTGCTGGTTTTATTTAGCCGGTACAGAGCTCTGGGACAGCTACAGGCACTGTTTAGGCACAAAAACGACTCGCTAAGTTTAGGAAAAAGAGGATTTGGATTAAAACACTCCTGAGGAACGAACGAGCGTTTCCTGGGTCAAAGTAGTTTGTTTTCGCCGCAAAGTAAACTCCGCTCTCTCGCTTGAAAGCGCTGTATTTTATGTTGACACCACGCTGTGGTGAAGTGCATAAGTTTTTTGGCATGCATGGTCAAGGCACTATATCCATGTTATTAGAAGGGGGACTTAAATCTTGCATTTTTTGTTGTGCATGATCAAAAACATCCCCACTCTGCTTTTTTCACAAATCACACCCTGCAGCCAAGGTCTGCTGAAATCCACCAGATAAAGCGAAACACGGCTGCTTCGAGTAAGCTACACACCATTCATCTAAAGACCCACTGTCTTGAATTGTCTGAATTGGACCAAAAATGTTGCCAGTACTCTAATTCAGCAGTTGCATAATGGGATCAATTTTTTGTATGCATTTTATTGCACACATTCAGGGCTTGACAGTTAATTAACAATTAATGTATTAATAATTATTTGAAAGTGTGATTAGTAGTTTCTTTGCAGGTTTAGATTTTACACAAAAACATACAGTAAAATCACCTCATGCATGCATTGTTTCAGATAAAACAGTAATACATAACAAGTATTTTTACTTTTTAAGCTTCAGTCCATTTGGATAATCTTGCCTCTGTAAACTGTCATTTAAAGTTTTTGTAAATTATGAAAGAAGAAATAAAACATTTTTCCTCCCCTACAAAATAAAAAATAACAATTATCAGGTTGGCTTGGCTCTTGATATATATAGCCTTATACAATCTGGAAATAAACAATCTCTTCACCAGTCAGTCAGACTCATATTTGCATTGAAATGTGCAAACTTGCACAAAGTCTGTATGAGCCTGTTCAGAGCAGTATACAGACATGATGTGCATACAGATAGTCACAGCATCTTAAAAAGGATATAATCCAGGAAGCAAATGTGGTGAAATGTGTCTTGATTTCTGGACTCTGCCTCAAACTCGGTTGTTGATGCATGTTGAGGCTGGGAAATAAGATGTGTATGATAGTGCTGTCAGTTAAACGCGTTATTAACGGCTTGAACGCAAACCCATTTTAACGGTGTCAATTTTTTTATTGCAAGATTAACTTTCTTTTTTGGCCTAGCAAACTTTGTAGCTTTTTTTCACATGATGTTTACTGCATGAAAAGTGGGATTTTCATCAGTATGCGGCACTGTAGATTGTTATGGAACTTCAGGTTTACGACTGTACACAGCAATTTACTGGCAACACCGAAAACTGCCGGAAATTGTCGGAAATTGACGTGGGCCTTGCTTGGCAGTTGTCACCCCATGACCCCCCCTCCCTCTAATTCTAGGGGAGGCTTTAACATGTAAATGAAAATGCTGTGAGCTATACAAATGCAAATCATGGTAGCAGCAGGGGGAGTTTTACCCCAGGTGACATTTTTCTAAAAGGTATTAACTTCATTTTAAGAAAATCTCTTAAAATAGATCTTTGTATTGTAGACTCTTAAATTTGAGCTTGAATTGATTTATTTAATGAAAGTATGCTAGATTGATTACTGTGTATGTCATTAGCAATGACCAATGTTATGTAAAAAAGATACACAAAATAATTTATTTCAACAATTTTAATCAGGCTGTGCCACAAAGGTAAAATGTGCATTCCATGATTCATTCACAGTCTCCTAGAGCTCAACCACTGTGCATAGTGGCATGACTACAGTGACCTTTCTTTGGTCTTGCTCATCCAACATTGTCTGGTGGAATGGAGACAGAGGCACCACTGTACAGTTTTCTACACCAAAACACTGTGCTTCACATAAAGCATATCAGCTTTGTCATAGCATGACAAGGTCCCAACCATTTGTCTTCTTAAAATACTGGCAAATTCAGCACCATATTCACATGTCCATGGCATATGAAGCTGTTGGCTCTGCTGAAATGGCCTCATAATCCAGACTTCAATTGTCCTATTGTTATTATTACTTTCCCAATATTCCATTAAAACTCACTGTAATTCACCTCCACACCAGTGTGTGCGCTGTTCGTGCCCTGCTTGTTAATCTGCCCCTCTTTGTCTCTCTCTAATCACTCTGCCCCGCCCCCTACCCCCGCCTTTACTGCTTCGATTTGAAAAATAGCGGCGGGAGATGAGTCCGAGAGTTAAAAAGCTTCCAAAATATGGGAGTATTTCAGGCCAACTGGTAAAAGAGTTGTCTGTCCACTCTGTCAAACTACACTTGACAACACACAGGAGTTGTTTTTTCTCCTCCGGGGCTCCATAAAGATGCGCTCACAGAAAAGGAAAAGACAACCTAGGGTGAGTTGCTTTATAAAAGTGTATTTTTCTGGTCTCGTAATTTACAGGAATTCAGTACGCCGTCTTCACAACTCGGAGACAAACTGTAGCAGGCGCTACGAACTGGAGCAAGGGTAAGATTTGAAGAATATGCTTTCATTAAATGAATTTAATTAATTCTTCTGTATAAGGATAAGGATATAGATACGTTAATAGATGCCGATTCTTTATTTTTTTTTTTTACAGACTAACCTTGCCTCATAACAAGGCCGTGACCTATATTTGCTCGGAGCTATGTCTGCAAGTCCAGATTTACATGATGCTGATGATGACGCCATTGTGTGTAAGTATTTTTTACTTTTTCATCTTTCTTGTTTAATTTCACTGTGACTTATGTTTTTTTTTTTTTTATTCATACCACTCTCGTTTAATTGTTTTTCAGCTGCCTGTAAACTACGAGACAGCACGCAGGAGCTTCAGGTAGAAACAACCAGATGTTGCATCGCGGGCAGAAGCTGTGAAGAGTTCAGCTCGGAGTCGCTCGAGAAGAAAAGAGGGTAAGATTAGATCCGTTTTTTGGTCAATGTGAATATTTTTCAGGTGCATTAATAGATGTTATGTTGTGTTGTGTCCATAAGCAGTGCATTGCGCAGTACTGATTGATTGATTTTACAGCTGCTGGAAGCGAGACAGAGTGTGCTGGCTGCGGGTGACATTTGGACAACCCGGTCTCAAGCCAGGTCGTGTAATAGTCGCGTTATAACTGGATGGTTGTGGACGCGGGACACACCGACAAAGGAACTACAACACGCAGGACGCGATCTCCGGTCTCCGGGGTGAAAGTCCTGTGTTTTCTGACCCATCCACCACCCCGACCAACCTCCCTACGCGGACTTTCGCCTTATCATTATAACTCGCTACCGTCAGCGTTGTGGGATCACGAAATATGATTCCCATTAAAATGCATTGCTTTCAATTTCGTAATCGGCACATGAAAAAAAAGGCTTTTACGTAACCTGTCCACGACTTAATAGATTAAAATAACGTAACTATATAACGACCTGCCGTGAGACCTGGCTGCATTTGGAAGTGCGCCACCATAGACATACAGGACAACGCACCACAGACGTCTGCTAAATGGACCGAATTCAGACCAAATGCTGCCGGTTACCAACAGCTCTGAGGCGGCCGCGGGTTAGGGGTTGACGGTGCTGCTTCTCGTGAGCGTGGGATATTTGTCGTGTGTGCTGTGTGTCTCCGATGCTTTGTACATAGTTTTTTTTCTGATTGCGTTTGTGTTGTGTCAATAAAGCTCTATCTTTGAATAAACAGCACGTTCCTGGCAAATCATTTTCCTTAGGATAATAATGACATGAATATACAACATAGCATATATGAAATAAATATATATATATAAATATATATATATATAAAATTTTGGCCCAGGGTGACCAATAGCCTAACCCATGACAGACCTGTCAACCAATCACGAGAGATTTTTCTTGTTTAAAAGTAGTGATTTCATCGAATAGTGAGTGAGGAAATTCTAGCCAGGCCAGACGTTCTCTGGGCAGGCGCCTATTCATATTCTAATTAGATCCATTAACAACTCCGCGGGAGCTCTCCGTCATGGTTCGTTTCCGACAATATGTGGCACAGACGAACGTGACGTTCACAGCCTGTAAATTGTTGATACCTGCTAAAAATTATGGGGATTTCCGGGCGTTTCCAGGCATTTACGGGGACGGAAATCCCACTTTTCATGCAGTGGTTGCAACAACTAGTAACGTTAGAAAAACTACAACACCACATTGGATCTAGCTAGACCGGAAACAAAACAACAGGCACGCCGCACACACTTGTTTGGGCTTGCGAGCCTGCCAAAGAGTAGTAGGCGTGCAACGCAAACTTCAAAGATTCTGAATGGAAAGTTTACTTTTAAAAAGTGCGAGTAATTGCGAGTTAACTATGACATTAATGCGATTAATCGCGATTAAATATTTTAATCGTTTGACAGCGCTAGTGTACAAGTCAAGATCCTGCCTGGGTTTGGGCTTTTATAAAGAACAATGGGTGCAGGTGTTGTGACATGTGCCATAGGTGTGCTCACTTTCAATTTAATCTCCAATTGAAGTGGTTTAGATAATCTTGCTATACTGTTGGCTTGTCAACCATCTGTCTGATCATCTGGCAGCTTGTTTCTTTCCCCGTCAGAATTGTAACACAAGCCCTTTTTACACACACTCCGCAATAGTGCCGTAAAGAAGATCCGCCATTACGCCAGCTTTGCTTTCTTACTCTGAACTACTGATGGCCAAATGAAGCCTCAAGAAGCTTCATGAACCATTGTTTGGTCTGAGCCCACTAGATAGCACTCTTGGTACAAAGAAAAAAAGCGCAAGGAATGGAAATTCAGTGTGCTTTCAATGGTTTGTTGAACAGAGAGCGCCATCTAGTGGGTTCAGAAAATAAAGAAAATGCTTCCCAAATCTTTATGAGGCTTCATTTGGCCATCACTACCAAACCATAGACCTTAGCCAAGCCGCAGAGAGGGGCGATATTCAGGAAAGGCCTTTCAAACGAGATGTAAATGTTACTGGTGAACAGAAACTATTTTACATTAGATAAATATGAGGCTTCTTTTGGCCATCACTACACTGAACCAAACAAAGCCGGCATAATGTCCCAGTTGTGATTTTAAATCTGGCGTGACATTAACACAACAGGTGCAAGTGTGTGTGTGTGTGTGTGTGTGTGTGTGTGTGTGTGTGTGTGTGTGTGTGTGTGTGTGTGTGTGTGTGTGTGTGTGTGCGTGTGTGTGTGTGATATCTGTCTCTTTTACACAGACGTCGATTCGGCTCTGTGACCTCTGCTGTCAGCTTAGCGGTAGATCAACTCTGTCCCCTTGGTCCCCCTTGGTGATGTTTTCTGCTCTACTGAGGCAGTGGGAGGTGTAGGTGTCCATCAGGGAGGGGAGAGGGCAGCCAATGATCTTCTGTGCTGCCTTAACTACTCTCTGGAGCCTCTCCCTGTCAAGATCAGCAGCAGGTTGTGCTTCCTGAGGACCCTCAGGAAGCACAACCTGCCTTCTTGATGACCGCCTTCTATGACCGCTGTGATGTTGTCTGTCCAGGAGATGTCAGCAGAGATAAGGATGCCACTAACCGGGAGGTGTGGACCCTCTCCACGCTGTTGATGTACAGGGGGGCTAGGTCGGTGCTGTTCTTCCTGAAGTCAAAAATGATATCCTTTGTTTTCTTGGTGTTCAGAGCCAGGTTGTGAACACCAGGCTGTCAAGTTCAGGACCTCCTCTCTGTAGGCTGCCTCGTCTCCCTTTGAGATGAGTCCGACCACTGTGGTGTTGTCAGCAAACTTGACGAAGAGGTTGTTGTTGTGGGCCGGACTGCAGTCGTGGGTTGGTGAGAAAGTCCTTTATCCAGGCATTTGTGAGAGGGGGGAGGCAGAGAGTGACCAGTTTGGAGATGAGAATGTCCAGGATGATTGTATTGAAAGTTGAGCTGTAATCCACAAATAGCATCCGGATGTAGCTCTGCTGCTGCTCCAGGTGGCTCAGCGCAGAGTGGAGAGCTACAGCAATGGCATCCTCTGTGGATCTGTCCGCGCAATATGTGACCTGAAAGGGATTGAGGTCTGGGGGGAGATAGTCCTTGATATGTTGAAGAACCTCTCTCGAAGCACTTCATGATTACCGGGATGAGGGCCACAGGACAGTAATCATTTCAGATGGTGATGGAATGATTGTGGCTGATTTTAGGCAGGGCGGGATGACTGCCTGGGCCAGGGAGAGGTTGAAGATTCTGGTGAAGATGAAGGGGAGCTGGTGAGCGCACGCCCTCAGTACCTTGCCAGGTACTCTGTCTGGGCCGGCTGCCTTCCTGGGCTTCACTGCAAGGAGCACCCGTCCGACATCGTGCTCCCTCACAGTGAGTGGGGTGGTGCAGGAACCAGGTGGGGATGGGGGCAGGGCTGGGGTAGTGCAGGAACCAGGCGGGGGTGGAGGCAGGACTGGGGCAGATGAGTGGTGCAGTTGTAATGTCTCAAAGCGAGCAAAGAAGCAATTTAGCTCCTCTGCCAGCGGCGCACTCAGGTCACCTGTTGTTGCACCACAGCCTCTATAGTTCGTGATGTCTTGTATGCCCCGCCACACCTCCCATGTATTGTGGCTGGACAGGTGGGACTCTATGCTCCTCTTATGGTCCGTCTTGGCTCTCTTAATTCCACTTTTCAGGTTGGCTCGAGCAGCCCTGTACAGAGCACTGTTCCCTGACCTGAAGGCAGCGTCGGACTCTGTAGACATGGCTGGTCATCCAGGGTTTCTGGTTAGGGAAAACCTGAATGTTTTTGTCCACAGTCACATTTCCAATACAGAACTTGATGTAGTCCAGTACTGTTCCTGTGAATGTTTCCAGCTCCTGGTGTTGAAATAAGTCCCAGTCCTTCTGGCTGAAGCAGTCCTGTAGTTTGGGGATTGAATTTTCAGGTCTTTATGGTGGGCCTGGCACTGCGTCTGAGGGGGGTGTAGGCTGGGGAGAGCAGGAGAGAGATATGGTCTGATTGGCATAGGTGGGGGAGGGGTATGGCTCTGTACGCGTGCTTAATGTTGGAGTAAACATGATCCAGAGTGTTCTCCTCTCTAGGAGGACACTTGATGTGTTGGTAAAATTTCGGGAGTACGGTCTTCAAGTTGGCCTTATTAAAGTCTCCTGCAATTATATGAACACCATCGGGGTGGGCCTGTTGCTGTTCGTTAATGGCGTTCAGCAGGAGAGAGAGCGCCGTGTTTACATTGGCGTCGGGTGGGATATACACAGCTGTGATCACTACTGTTAGCTCTCTCGGGAGAAAGAAAGGCCGGCATCTTACAGACATGTACTCAAGGTCGTTATTTTGCATCTAATGGAGCATTTTAATGTGTTTTTCTACTGTAACAGAAGTAAATGACATGAAGTCTTCTTCCTTTACTGTATTTTCAGAAATCCAAATGAAGTCATTTGAGTGAGGAGAAAATCACTGAAAAAAACAGGGAAATGGTGAAAATGATTCACATCAACATTATTGCGTGATTGCCATGCAAATCAATGAAATCCTTGAATCATAGTTTAACCTCATCTTTATTCAGTATGACATCACTTTGAACTGCACTTCGTGTGCGTCTCACTAAATGCCAGCCAAAATGACTGAATATTTTTATTTATTTTTTTAAAGGCATTCTTCCTTTAGGAGTCGGAAAGAAATCTGAACTCTGATCACGTCCTTTTTTTGAGAATCTCATCACAGAGATCTGTCAGCTTCTAACTCAATGGCCTGGTTGAATAGTGGCAAGTTATTATAAGAGGAACTTCAGTGTTGTCTCAGAAGATGTGCTGATTATCTCAGTGTGTGTTTGTGTGTTTGTGTGCATATACTTTGGTGACTAATGCAGCAATTTCACTATAAAGCGAACACACACACACACACACACACACACACACACACACACTCACCAAAATACATGAAAGGAGCCAATGCATACTTAATGCATGGTTAACGCAAGCAAGCCGCCACACTGTACAGCTGGCTGTCCCAATGTGTGCGTATGTGTGTGTGTGTGTGTGTGTGTGTGTGTGTGTGTGTTTGAGTGTGCGGTCTTGCAGAGTGTGTTTGTGTGTGTGTTTGTCAGGGTGGTCATGATTTATAGCGAATATTACCAGCACTCAGAGAGGAGGAGGACGATGAAGGAGGAAGAAGAGAGAGAAGGGGAAGCAAATGAAAGAGAAACAGAGACAGAAGCAGGTGATGGAGGACGGGAGAGAGGGAGGGTGGTGGGAGGGACAAAAACAGGGGCCAAAATAAAGAATAGAAAGCATGGGCGAGCGAAGTATAGACATGCAATGGGAGAGAGAGTAAATGAGGCGGAGAGAGATAGAGATGAGGGATGAAGGCTTTTGCAATCTCACCCATGACTAAGATCAATGTAACCTTTCTGCCTGGCTCTGTGATTCAGTGTGTGTGTGTGTGTGTGTGTGTGTGTGTGTGTGTGTGAGTGAGAGAGATTAAATCTTTGTCAATGTGTCACTATGTGCATACGTGGTTGTACACTGGTGTGCGTGTGTCTGTCTGTATGTGTCTGTGTGTGTGTGTGTGTGTGTGTGTGTGTGTGTGTGTGTGTGTGTGTGTGTGAGTGAGTGATCGAGCAGGGTACACCAAGCCACTACAGAAGGTTAAGCGGACCAGCTCGCAACCCGGCGGACGTTCCCTCTCAGCCGAAACGCATTGATCTTAATACAGAGAATGACAGCGGTAGCAGGAGAGGTTAGAGAGAAGATAGACAGGATAAAGATGGGAGAGAAATGGAGGGGAACAGAAGTGAGCTGGGACATTAGTTGGATCTGAGAGGAAACAGGACAGGCCTAGTTCAGGATGGATTAACACAAAGTATCAGGGTGACTTGTACAAGACTCAGACACTCACGAACACCTGGAGTGATACTTTTTAGAATAAGTTTTATTTTATTGGCCAAGTTTACTTACATACACGAGGAATTTGACTTTGGTAGGTGTAACTTTCTATACATTCAACAAATAGACATGTAGTAGTGAACATTCAGAAGACAAATATTAATATAGACACATACTGTACAATAGAGACAACAATATACATATAGGCACATATCAACATAATATACCAAAATACAAATTAAAGCTGCAAGCAGCATTGGACAGGCCCTCCTCGCACCTCCTTGCACGGGGTTACTGGCGGACGCTGCTCCTTGCGACCGTGAATTTGCGCGACACTCAGACACTGCAAACCATTACCAATGAAAAGGGGACTCTCTACTGTGTTCAATGATACCTCACACAAGAGTGTACATCAAATGGGTCATTAGATATAAAAACAGGCGTGGCTAAAGCATAGGGGGCGGGTCAAACTATCACCAATCAAAAATGAACTCTCTGCTGTGTTCAATGATACCTCAAGGCAGAGGCAGAGGTTTCTGAAGGCAGGACACATTCAGAAACCTGTATCTCACTCAAAACAGCATTGATGGATTTTTTTTTAAAGTTTGTATGCGTGTGGAAGCACCAGAGACACAAAATAACACCCTAAATCCCAGGGCACTTTAAGGATGGCGTTGATGTTGGACTCCCACTTCAGATCCTAGGAAATGATGGAGCCTAGAAACTTGAATGAGTCCACATTTGAAACTGGGCTGTTGGATATTGTGAGGGGGGGCAGCACTGTTGGGTGCTTCCTAAAGTCTACCACCATCTCCACAGTCTTTAGATTGTTTAGTTCTAGATTGTGTTGACTGCACCAGAGGACCAAATTATCAACCTCTTGCTGATATGCAGACTCGTTACCATCCTGGATGAGCCCAATGACAGTGGTGTCGTCCGCAAATTTTAAGAGTTTGACAGCTGGGTCCCTGGAGGTACAGTCATTTGTGTGGAGGGAGAAGAGCAGTGGGGAAAGGACACATCCCTGTGGTGCACCAGTGTTGATTGTCCGTGTTCCAGATGTGACATCTCTCAGCCGCACATGCTGACTCCTGTCAGTCAGGAAGCTGGAGATCCACTGACAGATGGCAGGAGATACGGTGAGCTGAGTGAGTTTGGCCTATGATAGTGTTGAACGCCAAGCTGAAGTCCACAACCAGGATCCTGACGTAGGTCCCTGGCTGGTCAAGGTGTTGCAGGATGAAGTGCAGCCCCATGTTCACTGCATCATCCACTGACCTGTTTGCCCTGTAGGGAAACTGCAGGGGGTCCAGCTGGTGACCTGTGATGATTTTGAGGTGGGTCAGCACCAGGCGTTGAAAGGACTTCATGGTGACTAAAGTCAAGGCCACAGGTCTATAGTCATTCAGTCCAGTGATGGAGGGTTTCTTGGGGACTGGGATGATGGTGGAGCTTTTGAAGCATGAGGGGACTCTGCACAACTAAATATGCTAGTATTTATATTAATATTAAATGTCTTTACATTTGCTTTGAACATTTTCCTGCAAGAAAATAATCTTTTCATTGCATTTGGTATTGCTAGCATCACATTATTGTCCCATAAGCTCCTTGGCTGCTCCCACAGAATACCCTTAACAACCACATACATCAGGGGTGTCAAACTCAATTTCACTAAGGGCTGGAAAATGAGAATCACATCAAGGGCCAAACATGCATAGTTTGACATGCTTTTATTTAAAAGTCCTATATGTCTCATAAAGCTTTCTCATTACAGTTTGTAAAGCCCCCAAAAAGTCGGCAAAAAAGTCCCTTAACCATCATAGAATTTAACAACGCAAAACGGTGGTTACATTTTTAAAAGCAGGTCTAACACAGCTGACTCACAGAAACCCTCTTTCACAGCCTCAATATGTTCCAAAAAGGAAGGTCAATGTTCCAAAACATTTAAAGAAATTTCTTTCTGTTAATGATCTTCAAGATATATGGAGGACCTTACATCCAAACTCAAAAGATTACACTTATTATTCAAATCCTCAAAAAAGTTATAGCAGATTGGATTATCTTTTTGTGTCTCGAGGGGGAATTAAAAATTGTACACTATGTGAAATTGACAATATTATGATATCTGATCATGCTTTAGTTATTTGTACCATGACTCCGAGGGAAAACACCCTACAACATAGAATTTGGAGAATGAATAGGAAATATTTAATGGATATGGAATTTGTTGCTTACGTAAAAGAACAAATTAATATTTTCATTTTAACTAATGTGGAGCAACCTCATCCTCAAGATAAGCCAAATATTTGTATTATCTGGGACTCCTTCAAAGCATATATAAGGGGAGTAATGATAGCCTTTGCATCAAAAAGGAAAGCTAGTCTTGAGCGGAACATGGCTAAAATAAAACAGGACATTAAGTTAATGGAAACACAACTTAAAAATGGAGACCAAACAATTAAAAATAAATTGCAAGAAAAGAAAATAGAACTGGATAATATGTTAATAGATAAAGTTAAAGACTTTAGACAAAATTCAAATAAGCTTAATTATATTTCAGCTAATAAATCTGGTAAACATCTGGCATCAATAGTTAAAAGGGTTACAAAGACTCAGTCTATATCTTTAAAAGAGGAAGAATCTGATGATGTTATTACAAATAATGATATTATTAATAAAAGATTTAAGCAGTTTTATGAACACTTGTATACATCAGAGATTAAAGATGATGACCCAGATTCCTTTTTTAAATCTGTCAAATTATAGTGCTTATCAGATCATCAAAAGGAAGATATACGGAAAGTCTTTACAACCTCTGAGATTGAAGCGGCAATTAAAGCATTTTCTGGAAAAAAGGCCCCAGGAATAGATGGCGTCCCTATCGAGTTTTACTCAACATTTTGGCCAAATATTAGATCTTTGTTCCTGGAAGTTGTAAACTCATTTGTTAATCAGCAAAAGTTGCCAGAGACTATGTATCTTTCAACTATTTCTGTGATACCAAAACCAGTTCGTGAATGTAATAAGCCTTCTGATTTCAGGCCTATCAGTTTAATTAATTGCAAACACAAAGATTATAACAAAAGTAATGAATAACAGATTGGCATTAATTTTACCTAGTATTATCCATCATAACCAAGCTGGGTTTATTCCTAACAGGGATCTTAGAACTAATGTTAGAACATGCATATCCTTAACACAATATGCAAAAAAAAAAAATATAGATTTGACTTTGATGGCGGTCGATGCCGAAAAAGCATTTGACCGCCTTAATGGTCATATTTGTATAAAGTTCTTGAAACATTTGAATTTCCAGTAGAATTCATAAATATGGTACAAACGGTGTATAGAGCCCTTAAGGCACAAGTTTACACCAATGGCGTTCTTTCTGAGGTATTTTCGTTAACTCGTGGTACTGCTCAAGGATGTCCATTATCTCCAGCACTGTTTTTGATGGCTATTGAACCCTTGGCTGAGAAAATAAGACAAACAGATAACATTACTGGTATCATTATAGGCAAAAACGAATATAAATTAAGCTTATTTGCTGATGATTTGTTGTTGTATTTAAGTGATGTAGACATTTCAATCCCGAGTGTAATTAATATAATGAGTCAATTCTCAAAAATTTCAGGTTATAAAATTAATAGTGGTAAAACTGAAATTTTGACTTTAGGTCAAAAACAAATAAACCCAGAAATATTGAAACCGAGTGAAATTAAATATTTAGGTTGTTACATAAGCGCAAATAAAAAACAATTGTATAAAAGTAATTTTGTAACACTGAAAAATAATTTCATACACAATCTAAATAATTATAGTTATCTCAAGTTGAATCTAATTGGTAGAATAAATTTGATAAAAATGATGTGGCTTTCTAAGTTTATTTATTTGTTTCAGTGTATCCCGCTGACTCCACCAAAAACCTTTTTCAAGGAAATAAATTCCATAATTACATCTTTTATTTGGGCTGGGAAAACCCCAAGAATAAAAAGAAATCTATTGTCTTGCTCCAAACGGGAAGGAGGATTAAACGTCCCTAATATGGAATTGTATCAGATAGCAGCCCAGATGTTTTATATAGATCGTATTATTAATAATACTAATGAAGATCCATGGCTGGCTATTGAAAATTACCAATTACAACCAAATAGTTTATTATCCTCCTTGTTTTCCAAGAAGAAAGTAAAGACTGATAACTTTGTTATCAACAGTACCTTAAATATGTGGAAAAAAACTAAGGAGATCTTAAAAATGGACATCGGTACTCCAACCCATATTAAGATTTGGAATAATCCGCCTGTTAAAATCCAAGGTACCAAATTAAGGTGGAAAACTTGGATGGAAGGAGGTATCGAAGCATTATCGGATATCATTAGTTCAAATAATATATCTTCATTTGATACATTAAAGGATACATTTAAACTAAAAGATTCAGATATATTTAAATATATGCAGTTAAAAAACTGGGTCAAAGAGAACTGTGATATAGTGAATGATGTTCCAGAAAAAATAAAGACCCTTTTGGAACAAAGTAAGGAAAAGAAAAAATATATAAGTGTTATGTATGATTATCTCAATAATGTAGTAATTAATTGTAATCTGTTAACTAAAATATATGAAAGCTGGGACAGAGATATAAAGGATTTTAATGCAAAAATAAAATGGAAATTTAACATATAAAGCCACAACCAATGAAAATCTTAGATTGATTCAATATAAATTAATGACTAGAACTTATTATACTAGGGATAAAAGTATAATTTGTTTAAAGTTTGATGCATCTTCCTAGCCTCGTGAGACCATCCTGATCTCGCGAGCTCCAGTTTTCCACTCGCAGATCAGTCTGGCATCTTGAGGCAGAGAAAATTTGGAGCCATTAGCCAAACGACCGGGCCAATCAGCGTTGGTTTTGAGGTGGGTTAGGTGGTGATAGACCGATGGTTTATCCAATCAGCTAACCAGTATTATCAGCCAGCGGTAGCCCTAATTCTGTTAGCTACTCGCTAATGCTTTTTTTCTTTTGGAATATGGTCCGGGAACCTGAAATGGTGCCTTTTATTCTTAAATTCTCGTTACACAAATGGCAAATATCCTTTACCGACATGTTGCTTGCATGCTGAGCTTACAAGCTATGCTTTGCCTGCAGCAGCAGGGGCGGGCTTGTGGTTGTATTTTCATACGCTTCGTGGATCTGATTGGTTGATTTGGCCCGTCTATCACCAACATAGGTGATAGACAGATGGTTCATCCAATCAAATAACAAGTATTCTGCCACTTCCCAAAAGTTTTCCAACGGAAAGTTCCCAGATGGATATGCCGAGCAAATGCGAAGCAATCCATCTGGCGGAGTCAGGTTAGCATCTTCCCACCCGACCTGTTTAAAATGCGGTAGTAATGACTACCTCACTCATTCATTTTGGTACTGTGAAAAAGTAAAGAAAACCTGGCTTGATATTGAGAGATGGCTCTCTAACATTTGTAAGCAGAAATTTGTATTTACACCAGAAGCCTGCTTACTCCAAAATGTAACAAAAATGAAATATCCTATGGGATGGCAATTAATATTTTCCTCATTAGTTTATAAGTAGCTGTTGTTACAAAATTGGAAAAATACAGATACCCCAGGGTTGGAAAAATGGAAAAATGTAATGAAATATTACCTTAACATCGAGAAAACTCTGTCAGTGGACAAAAATAAACAAAAACAATTTGACTCTGTGTGGAAATCAATATTTGACGCTCTGTAATCAGCCCAACGCTACCTTTGCTCAACTCATTCTGTATTTTACTTTATTTTGTTTGTGAATTTAACATGGAAACCTAAAATTATTTTTTTTTTTCTCAGCAGTTCACTTAAGGAGCACCATAGGTGTAGTTTGTGTGTGTGTGTGTGTGTGGGGGTGTGTGTGTGTGTGTGAATGAGAGTATGACTTGTCCTGTGTGTTGTAACCTGTCCGGAATGTGTCTAAATACTTGTTTGTTTGTCTTGTCTACTGTTTCTTTTTTTGTCTTGTGTGTAAAAAAAGAGTACTGTATGGATAAAGTAAAAGGGGATTGAGTATTGTGAATGGTTAGTTTCTACCCCTACTGTGAAGAGGATGTTGTTTAACACTGGTTTACACTTGAATGGACTTGGACTGGAAACCAGGTTGACCAGGTTGTTTGCCTATTTGTTTGCCTATCTGTTTTTTGTTGTACTTGCATAATAAAAACAATTCTAAAAAAAAAAAAAAAAAAGAAAAAACTCTCTCAAGTCTCAAAGTCAACTAATCTGCCAAATTCTTGCTTTGAGTGTCGCGTAACTGCATTTTGAAAAACACTTTTTGTCGTCTTTTTGGTTTGGTGCGAAAAAGTTATTACAAACTGCGGCCTTGAGTTTGACATGTGACATACATGAACATTAAATTTCATTAAATTTACAATACCAAAAACGTAGCATATAAGGAGGTTGGGGTAGTGGAGGGAGCCGTGGCAGCAAACTGTGTTGGCTTGAGTGTATCAGGGGAGTAACAGTGAGAAATGTCACATTATGATGGCTGCACCATTACCTGCATGATATGATTGGATGTTACCAGCTGTGAATGAGACATTTGTGAAGAATGAATGACACAGCTGGTAACAATCAGCTAATTAAACCACAATTTCAGTGTCCAGCCTAAACTATTGCTATGCTTTATTCAAATAATATGCCAGAATGAACAAATACAGTCTGGTACAGTCATTAATAAAGGCTCACAGCATCATGTCACACTCACCACTGTGCTGCTCTCACTGTCTATTTTTAACAGAAACACTCACATTATTACTTCCAATCACTACTACAGTTTTTGTTAGGCTACTGTTAGTAAAACTAAACACTTGTGCATATACCTTTCACAATCATTTATCAAGACAACAGGAAACACATGAAGTGTTCAGCGTGCATTAAAGGTATAATATGCAGGATTTTACTTAAAAACTAGTGATGTCCGAATGAAGCTTCATGAACCACTAGTTGTATTTGATGACCCAACTAAATGGTGCTTTTGGTTTTAAGAAAAAAGATCAAGTAATGGCAAAATCTGTGCGCTTTCAACCTTTCGTTGAACAGAGAGCGCCATCTATTGGGCTCAGAAAATAAAGAAAATGCTTTATGAAGCTTCATTCGGACATCACTGTTAAAAAGTATGTAGAGACTCACACAAAAGTAATCCCTTTCAATCATCACTTAATAACCATAGAAGTGTGTGGAGGTGTCTGTATCTGCAGAGACCCTGCCCTCCGCCTGGATTCTCTCTTTTCTTATTATTTTGCTGTGGGACGTTTATGGGCATCAACAAAGAGCCTTTGGGCCCCAAGCGGGTGTGTACCCCCCAGCCAATAACTGTGTCCAGGGTGTGCAGCCCATTCTCATTCCCAACCCTTGGCATCTGATACTGACACACAAGGCACCTTTTAGCGTCGGTATAATACAAAGCGGCGGTATTTGACAATGAACTGATAATTACGTTGCTGTGTGTTTTTATGTGCTTCAGTGTTTCCCCATTGACTTTTTTTCCTGTCCCATCCCAGTCACGTGATGAATAGTGAAATTGACTCCCAAGTGTGAAACACACACGAATCCCGTAACCCACAGGATTCCTGAAAAAATGTCTGCCTCTATTACTCACCACTCTGCTGCTCTTAGTTTCTCTTTACAACAGAAAACAACTCTTGACATTCACAAATGTATTCAAATTGCTTCTACTTGTTCCGCTGTTTTTTTTCTTCATATTGAAGCTCCTACAGGTGTTTCACTGTGCAATGTGCATTATACCAAATTTGGTAACAGGTAAACATAGGTGTTGAATTTGCATTGACAGTAAATTAAAACAGGTACAGATCAGAAAATGGGAGATGTCTTACTAAAATATGAGAAAGGATACATTTAAAAATAGGGGCAATAGTCTTTAATATACTGTTGTCTCACATACAAGCCAGTATCCAAATAAGGGCTAGGGCTCAAATAATAGCAGGTAAATAAAGGCATGAGCTGGAAAAAAAATCATTAGGGAAATCATGTAATCCTGAATTTCTTCTACTCTTATTGCTTACTTGGCAAATTCAGCTTAATGTACACAGCACTTATTCCTTCAGTACAACAACATGATGTTATACTCACTCTCAGCTGCTCTGACCTCTCTTTCTAACAGAAATACTGTTTTTATTCACTAAGTAATTTAAATTGTTTTTCTACTCTACGTTTTTTAATTGGTGTTAAAGGGCAACTGTTATATAGCATTTTAGTAGGATTATACTTGCATTTTGTGTTTGTACTGGAACATATTTACATGCTTTAATGTTTAAAAAACACATATACTTTTTCTCATACCACCCATGGCTGCTGCACCAGTATTCACCCTCTGTATGAGATGCTCTGTAGGAGCGCCTCTTTCTTTAAGCCCTCCTCCTGAAAAAGCCCAGTCTGCTCTGATTGGCCAGCATGCTTCCTGGAAAGTGCGGAGCCTCCACTCCATGTTTCAATAGTTGAAGCTGGAGCTACTGCAACGGAGTATATAGCAGGACTTTGTACTGTGAAAAATCACAAATAAAGGCTTTTAAACCAGATACTACATAAACAGAAAATGTTTCAGGAGTAATGTGACTTGGAATTGGGGAGAATTTAACGACACTGGCACCCAAGATGACATATTTTACTGCCGTTAGCATGTAGTTAACGTTACATAACACAATGTTAAAGTGCCCATATTATGAAGAAATCACTTTTTCTGTGATTTGGGGTGTTATTTTGTGTCTCTGGTGCTTCCACACACATACAAACCATCCATGCTGTTTTGAGTGTGATACAGGTTTCTGAATGTAACCTGCCTTCAGTCTCCAGGTGAGCTGTTCTCACCTAACCGTAGCATGCTAGCGCTAGAATGCTAGCTCATTCTCAATGGCAAAACACTGCTACAACACATACTAGTTCACCATAATCTACAAAAGAACTACTTACATGTCCCTGTTTTGCAGGTATTCCACCATTAATTCCTTTAATTCCAGTATTAAACTATGTAAACCTCAAAATACAACTAGAACTGCAAGCAGTTATGACGGGGTCCAAGCCTCCTGGCGCCAGTCGCCCCTCAACACAAGTTGCCCCCGACGACCCAGGGAGCACGCAAAAGTGGGAGCCAAAGAGTAACGGTGGGGAGGCAAACGTCAGGAAATATCGAGAGGTGTGAGCCGCAAGGTCAAGGTATATTGCCGTTGCAAATATCCCATTAAAGGTCCTATGACATGCTGCTTTTTGGATGCTTTTATATAGGCCTTAGTGGTCCCCTAATACTGTATCTGAAGTCTCTTTCCAAAAATTCAGCCTTGGTGCAGAATTACAGCCACTAGAACCACAATGAGCTTCACCTAGAATGTGCCATTTCTGTGTCTGTAGCTTTAAATGCTATTGAGGAGGAGATATGGGGGGGGGCAAGGTGGAGGGTGGGGGTGTGGCCTTGACCAACTGCCACTTTGCTTGTTTGCAAGCCATGATGTCTCTCTCTTTCTCATGGGCAATTATGTAAGCACATAATGTAATCTGAAAACTGCTGCCCTGATTAAAAAACAAGCAACTGATCTCAGCTGGTATTCTGTCTGTAATGGAGTGGAATGGAAATTTCCCCAAACCTTTGACCGGTAGTATACGTATATATATAGATATAGACACACCATTGAAAGTTTAAAACGCGGCCACACAAACAAATAGACCCTAATAGAAGCCAGGTCTGTTATTTACTGTAATTTTGTACTTATTATAAGAGAAATTTTAATATCCTTAGAAACCTGCTCTGTTTGAAACTCAAGTAAATTCACTCATTACTGATGTATTATTGTAAACTTTATTCTTCATATATAATGAACTGCTTGCCTGGGGACACATTTTAAAATTTTGCCTGTTTTGAGATGAGCTCTGCACTGACTAGAGGGCTCTCTAATTACATTCATTAGTATTAATCAATAATGATTAAAGCTGAAAACCGTCTCAGTCTGTTTTTTTAACATGATTTGTATCAAATGACATAGTTCTCTCGAGGAAACATCCTGGAAAATGATTGGAAAATTACCAACTTGTAAAATAAAGCGTCAGTGATATTTAAATTTAATAACAACCTCTGCTGAATAAATGTTTTTTTGCGATTATTCATGATTGCATTGCTATTGCAATCACTCGACCAGTTGATGATTAGAGATAGACGCGCACAGCATTTCTGCACCCAAAGCATGCCTTTTACTTACAGTACTTTCTCATGTGAAAGAATTACAGAGGTGGTTGTTTTTCCCCCGCAGATAATGAGCAGAAGAAAGTGACAGAAACAAAAGCAGAGGAACTGCCAAATGTTATACGCCCAGAAGGCTGACTTGAACTCAGATTGAACCGATGTGCCAAGACTGTCAATATGTGAGTCATAAAGGACATACTGAATGCGCCCTGTCTACTTCTGGAAATTATTAAAAAAATCAGTTTCTCATATAACATCTTTATCTTTTAGATAAAACCATCCTAACAACATATCAACACAGTTATAAAAGGAAACCTCTTGTTATAAAAAGATAAGTTGGTAAGCAGTTGTAACAAGGAACTTTCATATGTTGTTATGAGCAAATTAGCCAACAAAACCAAAAGTCAAGACATTAAGCCTAAGCGGGTACAAAGTAGATAAAGGGCCCAATTAAGCAGCATCTGCTCTTTGCTTTGGTGGGAGTATAATCCAAAGGCAGTTTAATGGCAGTTAATGGTATTTCCTGAAGTATGTGTTCACTGAGAGCAATTTTGAAAGTCCAGGAGTAACGCACACTACACTTGTAACCATGGGGGTAAATTTCATCTAATCTTCTCAAGAGCAATTTTTGAAGGGGACACAAGTGATACAACCAAACTTGTATAGGATATGTGGAACTCCAGTAAGCAGGCTGGCAAGCTATTGTATTCCCTTTCAACATTGAGTGAAGTGATTTGACTTGTCTAATTGAATTCTCTAATACAGATGATGTAATCCAGACAACCCAGAGATTCAAATCGGGGACCTTTATGGCTCCATGTTCAGGTATGTGCAATTTAGGTAATAAAATGCAACATTACTGTATGAATAATTGTTTCTGTTGTTTTTTTCCATTAAAGTTACAACACAAATGACCAAAACATTTTTTTACAGCCGGTGTTTGGTAACCTGATGCGCCGGATGGTTTGTTACAAAGAACCATCTGAGAAGCAGTTATAGGAAACTGTTTGGAAAAGGGCAGGCACTTTCAAAAAATTCTTGGCATGTAATTGGATGAATCATCTGTCAATCAAACTCTTTCCAACGCCAGTTGGGGGGTGATGGCATGCAGCAAAGGGCCTTTGTCAGTTTTGAACCCGGGTCCCTGGCAAAGACTGAGGCTACATGGGGTGCAAACTCTACCAGGTGAGCTAGAGGCCACCCTAAGATTGATTTCTCACGGACTTGTGGCTTCTAGAGGGGCATAAATGTTTGCATTTGTTTCACAATCTTCTAGCTCATGGTCAGTCTACCTTGGATGGTTTAGACATTGCGGCTAGTAATCAAAGCTCTTATGGAGAAAAATAATGGAATTTTCACTTCAGGAACCACTGTTGAGCTCTATATGCAAACACTGCAAAAACACTGACTGCAACAATGGTAAGCACCTTGAACGCTAGATGGCTGTTTTATTTAGTAGCTTGTATGCAACGACAGTGAATAATGAATGATGGAGAAAGCAATGAGTTGGGGCAGGTATAGTCTCTCATTTCCAGACCTTCCTCCACAGCGTTGTTCTCATTCTCGTCTGCAAAATATCCTTGGGAAGGAACTTCTTTTGGTGGAACGTGTATGTTCAAAAGTTGTTTTAGTCGTGCAACAGAAAACTCACATTGGACAGATAGTCTAGCTAACAGTCTGGATTTACCCTATAGAGTAAAGGATAAAGGACATCCGAAAACGGACATCCGAAAAGAGTGACATCCGGCGGAATTTCTGGCAGAATGAGAGCAATCCCGGAAGTGAACGTCGTGGATATAGACTAGGGAACGTACAGTGATAGGGCTAGGTATCGTTAAAAAATGTTCAATACCGGTACCGGTACCGATACCAATACCTTAAACAGTACTTTTTTCGATACCAATTTTGTAAAAGAAAAATAAATTAGGGACCGTTCGGTATTTATGGAATGGACCACCGGAGGGAAATAGGGGAGGATCATGTCTTTTTATTCTTTGTTGAGGGGAGGGTCATCCAACATTTTTTAGTCCAGAGGGGGGGTGGGGGTCACCCAACTTTTTTATTCATAGAAACAGCAAAATTTCAAAGTGGCTTGTTTGGTGCATATTTTTCCATGTAGCTCTTATCAGTCTCGACCCTCCTTCACTACCAGATGGGTCTGACCCATGAGTTTGCCGTGGGGCAGGGGGAGCACTGCTCCCCTGGTGTCTGAAACCGGTAATTGCATTGTTTAAAAAATGAGTAGGATAATTCAAGTGTATCTTGCTGCAGCCTGCGGGAAGGCTTGACATCAAGCCCCATCTACATCCAAGTCAGTCATTTTTCTTTGCTTACGTCACTCCCCATACGCTCGAACAGACCAAGACAGCCTGGTAGCATTTTTTATTATGGAGGGAATTTGGATAAATGCTATGTTTTTATTTTGAATCTTTTAATTTTATTTGAAAATTTTATATCCTTAAATGTAAATGATCTGAAAGAAAGCATTTTTAGCATTGGCTAATTACCAACCTGTCTGCCATTAGATGTTCGCTTCCAAGCTAGTTAGCAGCTAGCCCCAGAAATTCATGAAAACAAGGCTTTCACCGGAGCAGTCTTACGTTATTCCCAAACCACTCTTTTCGTTTCAAAATTGAAAATCAAATGAACGAAAAAGTACACGAAATTACAGTTCACTGTTGTTGCATGAAATATTGTTTGTGTTTAGCCTACATCAGTTTCTATCATCTAATGTGAATGTTATTTATTTTCAGCTCCTACTACGTGAGCCCAGTTACTGTGCGTAAAGTAGAGTTTTTCCTGCGTGTCTCTACAATGTATAACGTTCGACAGCCAATCACAAACATTACTAGAGTATGAAACATGCTGCATGCTTATTGGTTCACTGACATCGATGAGATGAGGCTGGTTTTTCAATACTTGATACTTCAGAGGCAAGTCGGACGGTGCCTAAAAAGTATTGAATTCGGTACCCAGCCCTATACACTGATGTTGATGATAGTGATAGATACTTCTGTACAGCATGTTCAGCAAGCACAGTAGCTTTTTAGTTTTCATTCAGTGTTGTACAGAGAAAAAAAAGTCCTGTCGGTATCCTGAGGGCATGGATCAGCAGGATATTTCTCAGCTCCTGTGGGTGCACACAGCATGTGTTGTTGAATGAAGTACAAGGGCTCTACTACCAGGGCCTAATGTGGTGCAAGCAGCTACCTTTTTCTCTCCCTCTGCCTGCTTCATCTGCTAAATGAAAGGGGAAAACAATTCACCAGCTCGGCTTTCAGGATTGGTGCAGATCTAATGCTCAGCTCACGTGGAAGAGCACAACGTGCATGGATGAATAAATGAAGTGAAAGGGCATTCCCCCGGACTCCATGTGAAGTCGGCTGTCTTCTTCTGCAGAATCCATCTCTCACAGGAAAAAAAGGTCATCGGTCTATCAGGATGAGCGACTTCCAGAGGTGGAGATTCATTTCTCTGCTTACATGTAACATGACACAGGGCTGATGAAAGAAACAAGAGCCATATGCAGTCACTTAAAATAAAAATGTATTCATCATTTCAACTTCTCAAATCAAACATTCCTATAAAGTATAACGGCACAGGGGCGAAAAATGTATTAATGCGCTACAAGCTGCAAGAAGTAAGTTACACTTCCCCTCTGAACTGACTTTGTTTCACAGCGAATAACGTAATCTCACATCCCATTCACTGTTCAGGTCGCTTCTTCAGGCTGCGGCTGTTACACATCACGGATAAAATTGTTCGTAAAAGTCGTTATATTGTTTTAGGGACAATGACATGGCTGGATGATATTCAGATGTGTTGATATTAAACATACTGTCAAATTATTTTTTACGGATTGCCAACTGTACACAATGTTATTGACTTTGAATCTTGCTAACGTGCTAGCGTTAGCTCTGTGGCTTGTAGCTCAGCTGAAGGGTTCTACAAGCTGAGTGGACTATGTAAATAACCCCCAGTTGCTAAGGGTGACTGCGTAGAGGAGGGGTGGGGCGTGATCACTGAAGGCTTGTGTCACGTGGAGAATTTTCCCAGCAGAGCTTACCATTGTAAATTGCATGACTTTGGTAAATTCAGCCTAACACATAATCAACCTTGTCATCAACTTCTGTAAACATGTCCTATTATTTGTGCGATCCTCACTTAAATGCACGTGCAATGAGGAGAAAGAAGCACTTTTTAAGCACTGGCTAAAATGACACAAACTGCATCTACCGGCCTGGTGTGTCTGATAAACACAGTGTGTGTGTGTGTGTGTGTGTGGAATGTGGGGAAAAAAAACTGGCGCAAAAGCGTCACTCTTTTTTTCTTTCATATTCATAAGCTATTTCTGTCCACAACACAGACAAGTAAACTCTGAACAGTTAACATTTAAAGTAACTATAACTAACTTTTAAATGTTTCTGAAAATGTGTAATTTTTCATCTGATTATCATAAATGACCTGTAACAGCAAACGAGACTAACAGTGAAAAGAACGCTATTTTTTAAAATAGTTTTTATTAATGCCTTTGCCCGGGTCATATTATTCCCGTGAAGTCACAAAATGATTTACAGCAGGTAGACGGCGCTACACAGCACACATTCTGATGGGTCACAGGTTTCGGCGTAACACTGGAAAAGCCTGTGTTAGTAAATATCCAGCCAGGTAAAGCGTAGCAGAAGAATTTTTTTATATAGGCCTAATTGTATTTTATTTTAGAAGTTATCTGTTGTAGTTATGGCTGATACTGGGTCAGGGCCATCACAGAAAAAAAGGAAATTAAACGAAGAACAAATTAAAGCTAAAAGGGAAAGTGACAGATGTCAAGTGACAGGTGAAAAGCTGAGTCAGTCAGGCTTTTAATAAATGATTCAAAAACCAAAAAAGGAAAGGAAAAATAAAAACTAAAAAAATTACTGTAGAAAGAAAAGCTGACCCAGGGAGCCCAGTCATTACCGCAGTAGCCCTTTGCTGCATGTCACCCCCCCCACCACATTCCTGTCTCCAGCTGTCCTATTCATTAAAGGTCCTATTGCATGAAAATGTCACTTTATGAGTTTTTTTTAACATTAATATGCGTTCCCCCAGCCTGCCTATGGTCCCCCAGTGGCTAGAAATGGTGATAGGTGTAAATCGAGCCCTGGGTATCCTGCTGTGCCTTTGAGAAAATGAAAGCTCAGATGGGCCGATCTGGAATCTTGCTCCTTATGAGGTCATAAGTAGCAAGGTTACCTCCCCTTTCTCTGCTTTGCCCACCCAGAGAATTTGAGAGAGAGACATTATGGCTTTCAAACGAGCAAAGTGGCAGTTGGTCAAGGCCAACTGCCAAGCTTCTGGAATAATTTCAAAGTGTGTGAAGATGACAACCAAAAAGTGCCAGATATGTCTTCCGTCTTCCCCACACCCCGGCAAAGCTTCAAAAGTATTAAATTCAATTCATTTCAATTCAATTAAATTTTATTTATAGTATCAAATCATAACAAGAGTTATCTCAAGATACTTTACATTTAGAGTAGGCCTATACCACACTCTATAATTTACAAAGACCGAACAATTCCAGTATTTCCCCCAAGAGCAAGCATTTAGTGCGACAGTGGTGAGGAAAAACTTCCTTTTAGGGAGAAACTTCGGACAGATCCAAGCTCTTGGTAGGCAGTGTCTGACGATGCCGGTTGGGGGTGTGATGAACAGTGGCAATAATAGTCACAATAAAGATAATGGAACCATGACTAGAAATTGTAGTTGTAGTAGTTCATGGTGTAGCAGGGCACTGCAGGGCGTTACAGGGTGTAGCAGGACGTAGCAGAGCATAGCAGGGCATAGCAGGGCGTAGCAGCGTGTAACAGGACGTAGCAGGGCATAGCAGGGCATAGCAGGGCATAGCACGGTGTAGCAGGGCATAGCAGGGCACGGAGCAGGACCATGGCGACAGCTGCAACCATGATTTAGGTGCCACCCTAATCCAAGGAAAACTGCTGGGACAATAAGGTACTATGAGCTCTTCAAGATATGATGGTGCTTGACCATTTAGAGCTTTGTATGTCAGGAGAAGGATTTTAAATGAAGCCAATGCAGAGAAGCTAATACAGGAAAAATATGATTTCTTTTCTTAGTTCTTGTCAGAACACGCGCTGCAGCATTCTGGATCAGCTGGAGAGTCTAAACGCACTTATTTGAGCAACCTGATAGTAAGGAATTACAACAGTCCAGCCTGGAAGTAACAAATGCATGGACTAGTTTTTCAGCATCATTTTGAGACAGAATGTGCCTAATTTTGCCAATGTTACAAAGGTGAAATAAGGCTGTTCTTGAGGTTTGTTTTAAGTGGGCGTTAAAGGATATATCCTGATTAAAAATAAGTCCTAGATTTCTGACAGTAGTGGTAGAGGCCAGGGCAATACCATCCAGAGTAGCTACTGTATATCTTTAGATAATAAGGTTCTGAGGTGTTTAGGGCCCAGCACAATAACTTCAGTTTTGTCTGAGTTTAACATCAGAAAATGTCATCCATGATTTTATATTTTTAATGCATGCTTGAAGTTTAACTAACAGACTGGTTTCGTCTGGCTTGATTGATAGGAATAATTGTGTGTCATCCGCATAACGAGTGTTTCCTAATAATATTGCCTAGAGGAAGCATATATAAGGAGAATAGAACTGGTCCAAGCACTGAGCCTTGTGGAACGCCATGGCTTACTTTAGCATGCCTGGAGGATTCATTGTCTCACGGAAGGCTTGTATCATGTGGGCACGCCGATAGTTTTGTTGTCATTACTTAGAATTCCTCATGGGGGCGACAGAAACTTTGCACTATAGCTCTAAGTCATAATCATTCTTATTGGTCGTGTATACAGGGGTTGATGAACTCAGCAAAAAAAGAAACATCCCTTTTTCAGGACACTGTATTTTAAAGATAATTTTGTAAAGGGTTTAAACATGTTTCCATGCTTGTTTATAAACCATAATAAATTAATTGAACGTGCACCTGTGGAACTGTCGATAAGACAATAACAGCTTACAGGTGGTAGGCAATTAAGGTCACAGTTATAAAAAAATTAGGAAAGTACCTTTCTACTGACTCTGAAAAACACCAAATGAAAAATGCCCAAATTCCCTCCTAATCTACTTGAACGTGCCTTAGTGGTCATTCACACCAAGAAAAGTGATCCGGCTATTTGCCGTAGGGTGGTGCGGCGGCGGGGAGTCTAAATGAAATGGCCCCTGTTATGTTCTTAAACTGCCCAGCAAAGCACAAGTAGACTTTACTGTTTTCGGCCAGATTGTTTATAGATTTTGACGTTTCAGACTGCACTTGAAGGCAGCTTATTTCAAAGGGGGAGAGAGAGAGAGACAAAGAAAAAAAGAGATGAGCAAGACATAGCGAGTGCTTTGTTGTTGCAGGAAACATTCAGCTATTACACAAACTCCCGGGCAGTTCAGTTCTTGTTTCGTTTTTTACCCTCATAGCCTCAAACCATAGCTTAAAACACACTGACAAGTCTGATTGCCGGTTACATGACTGGCCACCGCAGCGTGACGCAGGGTTGGGTTTCTCCGAAAGTTGAGTCGGTCTCAACTTCTTCGTCCCAGGCCTGCTGTGTTTTTTTTGAGTGAGTGTTCGTCGAAATATGCTAGGTCATTTCCGGGGGAATTTTTACTTGACAAATTACAGACATGGCTGATTCTCACGGGATTAAGCTCACAGACAACCTCCGTAATTATTACAATTGACCAGAGGTCACCAGGTAATACTAATCCCGTGCGAATAGGGCTTTAGGCAGGCTGCAAGAAGGCATGAGGCCTGCAGATGTGGCGAGGGCAATAAATTACAATGTCCGTATTGTGAGACGCCTAAAGCCCTATTCGCACAGGATTAGTATCATCTGGGGACCTTGTGTAATGTAAAATGAGTTTCCTGTGGTACATTTGCACGGGATAAACAAAGCCTGTAAATAGGGCTTAAGACAGCGCTACAGGAAGACAGGAAGGACAGCTAATCGTCCTCGCAGAGGCATGTGTAACAACACCTGGGGTCTCATTTATAAAACTGTGCATAGGATCCTTACTACCGTAAAACTTCAAATTATAGCCGAGTCCCAAATAGACGCCTGTCTCTTTTAAACGCCTGGTGTGACAACAGATTTGGGTAAATAAAGGCCGGTCTCAAATAGAGGCCTGGTCTGTTTTTTTTGTTTTTTTCGTGTCGGGTTGTATTTGATCTTTTAAAACCCGTCAGATCGTTTGTTCTGTTTTAATTTGATTTCACGTGACAGACGCAACCGTTCATAAACGACTCATCACTATGGCAACATAACAAAGAGGTTAACAAACTTTCTTTTAGTCTTCAGTTTTTCTTAATTCTTTCAATACCACCATGGAGACAAAAAGAAAAAAGTATGATTTGACATTTAAGCTGACAGTTGTCAAATTTGCCGAACAAAATTCGGGAGAAGCAGCGGCAAGACATCTCGATTGATCCTAAGAGAGTGCGAGAATGGCGTAAACATAAAGCAGAACTGCAACGTCTGTCCGAGGAAGACGACAAAAGGGCCAGACTGCGAGGTGGAGGGAGGAAGAAGGTCAGTGAAGAGCTGGAGGTGAGCGTGTGTGAGTGTATCCACAGCATCTCAGAGTCTCACATAAATTATCAGGGCCAAGGCAAAAGAAGTGTTTGCAACAGCTAGTGACGGCAGGGAGGAGGAGAGATTTACTGCGAGCGCTTGCTGGCTGGACAAATTCCTGAAGCGCAACGACTTTTCAGGGATGTCTCTTATAGACGCCTGTCTCAAATACAAGCCGGTGCATTTCGGCAATTTGGGTAAATAAAAGCCCGGGCTATTATTTTAAGTTTTACGGTATAAGTGTACGTGCGCCCAAATGCCCAAATTGGCGTACGCCGGAAAAAAGTCAGATTAATAAAACCGTGTGTACGCACACCTGTAAGCAATGTTCCCTTCATAAATCACAGATTGACTACAAGTGTGCGTACGTGGATCAGCCTCTTATCCCGCCCTGTACACGCCCATTTTTAACCATAAATAGTCAATGTAAAGCACCTCGTGAATGCTGATCAGTATGTTAATGACCCTGGCAGTTGTTCTTCGTTACACCGAAACATGCCGAATCATGACGACTGGTGGAGAAAACAAACAAACAAAAATAAAACTCTCAGACGCTCGGGAATTACTGCCAATTGGATTATAATTTCGGCCTGTTGTCGCACAGCGTATGGAAACCGGATCTATAGACTACCTTTATTCATAAAATCTTCCAAATCAGCAGGCATTATGGTACTCGGGAACAGCTTTGATATACCAGACGTATATAATAAGATTTAAAAGAACTATATATTATATCCAAACAAGCCTTAGTGATGAAGTTGAAGATTATATATAATATTTATTTAAAAAAAACACTTAGCTGTCAGCCATTTCCCTCTGAAAACAGCCGGTTTCACCCAGAGTGGCGAGGACCTGTATTTGGACCGGGATGGCACGGTTCCGGCCCTGCCCTATCTACTGGACCCAATTCAGTACATAGATCCAAGAGCGCAGCTATATTACTATTACAGCTACATTAGGGAATTTAAATCGGCATATGAGTCATCGTCATGGTCCCTGAAGTCTCTTTTTCTCCTGATTCTTCCATTGCTGTCCTCCTGCAGGGCCAGCAGTGCCATCATGCAGCATTAAGCACAGGTTCACCGCAGTATTTATATGTTTAGTCTACAACAATTTGTGATTGTTAACACCTTGCTAAAATCACAGCAACAACTAGTGGTATCCCCCACCCCGAGATACAATTTGAAATCGAAATGTAATAGGCAAACACACTTTTCTTCATGCAGGGTTTGTTATAAACAGTATTAAATTTTAGACCGATAACAAGGACATAGAGCGTAACGATTGACGGCTGTATTTCCAGACTTTGACATTTAATGATATATGCACAGTTTTAAAGACAGATATTTAGTTATTTACACTGTGTTGTGCAGTTATCTAATGGTAGGGTATTTGATGCTATCCTGTATTCCATGCAGTCGGGCCATCTCCTCCTCCTGCGCTCTGTAGCGGACAATGTGACGGCGAGACTGCGCTGATTAAATATTAAGAATGAGTTTTTATTTAAGATTTGACTTTGAGGTGTTTATGGAACAGGGTTTATTATCAGTAGTACAGTACAAGCGCAAATAACACTGCTGGATTTAATCTTCATATGGTGTGAAGAAATGTGCGTGAGGCATTATTTTGTAATACTTAAACATATTAAGAGTAGTGTTACGCCCCAGTCTAGGGGTGCCTAGGACACAACATGGAAAGGCCCCATCTTCCCCGTCTCCCAAGTAGCCACAAACAATTCGGTGATTAGATCAACAAAGGAATTTATTTTACATAGAAAAAGATATCCATATAACGGATGTATAAAGCTGCAGGGTGGCCTACCATAAAAGTAACAAACAAAACAATCCTAACTGAGAGATAAGCAACTAACCTAACAAACAAATGGGCAAAACAAAAGACAAAAGACTTACCTCCCTAACTAACAAAAACATGAGAAAACAAGATCAACACGTCTGGAGGTCCACCCTTACTTAACAAACGAAAAACGATATCCAATCTAAACCAAAGAGTACAAAAAGAGTGGCCGGTTGGGAGATTAGGAGGATGAGGAAATGCCTGCTGCCCGCTGACGGCCGCCATCTTGGCTCCTTATGCGAGGGTAGTATCCTCAGCTGCAGCCAATCACTGGGACGGGCCTGAACTTCTCCACCAATAATCTCCGGGCAATGGCACACGCCTATTTGCATATGAAATGGAAACAAGAAAAAACACAGGGCACACACACACACACACAGCAGACCAACAAAATTTGACCACGGGCATAACATCCCCACACCCAAGAATTAAACCCACCCCTAAAAAGGTTTAATTCCTAGACGTCTGAGGAACATCTAGACAAAACGTCTGCTATCACATTCTCTGTACCCTTTTTGTGATGAATCTGCAAATTAAAATCCTGCAGAAGAAGAGACCAGCGCATAAGCCGCTGGTTAGAATTGCGCATATGGGTGAGGAAAACCAATGGGTTGTGGTCGGTAAACACTTGTACAGGCTGTGAGCTAGACCCAAGATAAACTTCAAAGTATTGCAAGGCGAGTAGAAGGGCGAGAGCTTCCTTCTCGATAGTGCTATAATTGAGCTGATGCTTATTAAACTTCCTCGAGAAGTAACAGACAGAATAGTCAATAGCTTGATCGTCCTCCTGCAAAAGCACAGCACCTGCGCCGCACGCACTGGCGTCAACCTCTAATTTGAAGGGTCGCGTAAAGCAAGGCGCAGCGAGAGCAGGTGCGTTACATAGTAACGCCTTGGCGGACTCGAAGACAGCCTGACAAGCGGGGGACCAAACAAAAGGTTTCAAAGGACTTACAAGACCTGTGAGAGGAGCCACCACATCAGAAAAGTTTCGACAAAAACCACGATAATATCCACACATTCCAAGAAAACTGCACAACGCTTTCTTGGACTGTGGGACAGGGAAACCAATAATCGCCTGCACCTTTTCAGCCAAGGGACGCACCTGCCCCTGACCTACCTGTTTAGTAGCTGTTTAGTAACAGTGGCCCTACCAAAGTCACATTTAGCGAGATTAAGAGTGAGGGAGGCCTTGCGGAGACGGCTAAAAATAAGGGACAGGGTATGGAGATGGTCAGACCAAGTGGAGGAGTAAGCAACTACATCATCTAAGTAAGCTTCGCAATTGTCGACGCCAGATAACACGGTACGCATTAACCGCTGGAAAGTGGCGGGTGCATTACGCAACCCAAAAGGCATAACGGCGTACTGAAGGAAAGTGTCGGGTGTGACAAAAGCTGATATCTCGGAGGCCCGTGGTGTTAAAGGAGTACCCTTTTAACAGGTCCAGCTTTGTCACATATTTGGCGGAGCCTACACGGTCTATGCAATCCTCCATCCTGGGGAGCGGAAATGAATCGGGTTTAGTAACTGAATTTAGGGGAGAGCTCCACGCACTAGTACTGGGAACAGCTAATCCATGCTCAACCAGATAACTCACCTCCTGCTGCATCATAGCCCTTTTTGTCGGATGTACTCTATATGCATGTTCTTCAATAGGTTTGTGGCCCTCCACGTCGATGTCGTGGTACAGGACAGATGTTTGACTAGGATGGTCAGAGAAAAGCAATAGGTTATCCTCAATCAACTGTATAATATCCGCACGGGCTGAATCATACAGATGGGATAAAAAACCCTCCAAGTTACTCAGTACCTCTGAATTTCTCAAAGGAGCGGGCGGCATCAAACCACTTTTCTCTGCTAAACCATCATCCGCAAGATTGTACGGAGGAAGAACAGCGGACACGGACATCACGGGCGTAGCAGGAGATGGCGGAGAATCACTCACCCTGGAAAAGTAACGTTTCAACATGTTAATATGACATACTCTAGATTTCCTTTTCCGATCTGGAGTTTGAATGACATAGTCTGTGTCACTAATTTTCCTCTCCACCGTATATGGACCCGAAAACCGAGACTGCAAACTGGATCCAAGTAACGGAAGCAGAACCAAAACTTGTTCCCCTGGTTGGAGCACACGGAACACAGACTTTTTATCATAGCGACGCTTCATTTTAGTTTGACTTTGTGCCAAGTTGTCACGGGCTAACTGACATACATGATTGAGACGTTCACGAAAAGAATGGACATAATCCAGCACGTTATGCTCAGTTTTTTGCGACTCTGACAACCATTTTTCTTTAAGGAGTCGAAGGGGACCGCGCACAGTATGGTCAAAGACCAAATCACAAGGGCTAAAACCTAAAGACTCTTGAGGAGTTTCACGCACGACAAACAATAGAAGAGGGAGGCCCTCATCCCACTCTCTGTTCAACTCAAGGCAATACTTATGCAACATGGACTTTAAGGTTTGGTGGAACCTCTCAAGTGCGCCTTGGGACTCTGGATGGTAAGGACTTGACGTTACGTGTTTAACTTTCAGCTCCCTCATTACCTGTGCAAATAGTTTGGACATGAAATTTGTGCCTTGGTCACTCTATGGTTTTAGGCAAGCCAAAAGTTGAAAAGAATTTAGTGAGAGCTTTCACCACTGCTTTTGCTCTGAGAGCGCGCAGTGGAATGGCCTCAGGATAACGCGTCGCAGCGCACATCACAGTGAAAATGTACTGGTGTCCAGATTTAGTTCTGGGTAACGGACCCACACAATCTATTAGCACACGTTCAAACGGCTCCCCAAGCACCGGAATTGGGTGAAGCGGGGCCAGAGGAACAGGTTGATTGGGCTTTCCGACGACTTGACATGTGTGACAGGTGCGGCAATACTTCGCTACGTCAGATTTTAATCCGGGCCAAAAGAAATTGCGCAACACTCGATGGTTTTTTTAACACCCAGGTGACCAGCTAAACTGGAGTCATGTGCAAGACTCAAAATTTGCGCTCTATAGTCTTTTGGCACAACCACCTGATTAACAACGCATATCTCACTGGAGTCCGGACTCCACCGTCTCATCAAGACACCGTTGTCCAGATAAAACACACCAGGCTTGCTGTCTTCTTCGGCGGCTACAACAGAGGACAGACACAAAGTTAGAGACGGGTCGTTTATCTGAGCATCAATCAACATTTCTCGGGTTACGTTTAAACTCAGGTCTGAGTCAGCAGGAAAGAGATCAAACTGATTGACACATTTTGATACCTTTTTCCACTCACTAACTGAAAAGGAGGGCTCACCCTCACCTAATGTAGCCATAAATGACTCAGACAAATCCACAACTTCACTTGCTTTACGAGCCTGTGCGCGCGTAATTGCGCACACAGGAAACAGATTTGGCACAGACACAGCAGAAGACACAGAAACGGGACAGCAAACAGACGCAACCGAAATGGGATCTTTAACTACTTCGGGTAAAGGAAACACCTTTCCTCCGGCCAAATCGTTACCCAGAATAAACGAAATGCCACTAATCGGAAACTGTGGGAGCACAGCAACTTTCACCTGTCCCAACACAAGTGCTGAATGCAAGTGGACCATATGAAGTGGGGCGCTAAGTTCACTCATTTTAATACCCCACACTATCAAATCGGAGAAACACGACGTTTTATTTGAGAGAGGCAAAACACTAGCCAGCATGAATGAATGATAGGCGGCGGTATCTCGAAGAATAGTTACCGGTACTTTATCTGATTCCTCGCCGGTTGCAGAAACAAACCGAACGGCTTAAAACGAGGGTCAACCTCCACCTCTCTGCAGCGTTTATGAAACCCACACCTGCAGGAGGTTTTGCGCTTTTGTGAGGTCCTTTTTTTCTAAGAACCGGACAGACAGCGATCAAATGGCCTGACTCATGGCAATAAAAACACTCGCGGCGCTCACCCGCAGCTGGTGAAGTGCTCTTACGCATCAGCTTTGGTGACCGATTTCTGCGCTCAGGCGTTACCTGTGTAACACGTGTCGGCACAGAAAAAACGCTTTTATGAGTCAGAATGAATTCATAAGCCAACACAGCAGCTTTTGTTACCGATGACTCTTTTTGTTCGTTCAAATAGACAACAATTCGTTCCGGTAAACACTTTTTGAATTCATCGAGTAAAATAAGCTCTCTGATTTCCGTCATAGTCTTAACTTGGCACTATTTGTCAAACAAAACGCTCTTGTCACGCACAAACTCAACATACGTCTGGTTAGCAGTCTTCTCACTGTTTTTGAATTTTTGTCAATATGCTTCGGGGACTAACTCATCGGCCTGCAACACAGTCTTTTTCAAGATTTTATAGTCAAGACTATCCTCAATAGATAGACTGACATATACCTCTAGAGCTTTTCCCACTAATTTACACTGGAGGAGAAGGGACCAGAACTCTTTGGGCCAACTTAGGGCGGCAGCTATCCGCTCGAAAGCGCTAAAATATGAGTCAACCTCGGACTCACGAAATGGAGGGACTAAAGCAATGTGCTTACTGATATCAAAAGCTGGAGCAGAAACAGCACTGCGGTCAAGAGGAGACATCGGGGTGGAGACTACAGGAGCTCCTGTTTCCAGCTCGAGAGCCCTGACGCGCAGATGCATGGCCTGCACCTCTAGCTGTCGGTTTTTGGTCTCTACCTCCTTTATTTGGAGGGCTATGCGGAGATCCTCTGTGGTCATGTTACCCAGGATAGGATCCGTGACCGGCTGATGTTCAACACCAGCAGCGAACATGCCAGCAGCCCCCGCTCCTTTCACCTCCGCCATCGGTGCGTCACCCGCGCCCTCTCCTTTCACCTCCGCCATCGGTGCGTCACCCGCAGCAGCAACAGCCACGTCAGCAGCTGGGTCAGGTAGGACGCCCTGCTCCACCAACTCTGCACACAGCAACTGTTTAAGCTCGGCTTTATTGGTACTGTAAGACACATGTACATCGTAATACTTTGCCAACACCAACAGGTCTTTTTTCTTGCATGTTTCAATTTTAACCAAAGGACTAGCCACAAAATCATCCAGTGAAAACTCCATAATTCCAACCAGAACAAACCAACACTCACCGACCGAACACACCCGGAAACAAAGCGCGACAAGAAGACGGAACGAGCCCCCCCTAACCCTTATTCCCACATGTACTTTCTGCAGTCTGACTTCAGTTCACCACCTCACCATCTGCTTCGCCAATTCCTATTTTCTCTCCAAAATGTGCGTACGCATGGGTCAGAGTTTGCGTGGAGGACCGCACATTCTCCCGTCAAGTTTGTTTTTTATAAATCACAACCTTTGCGTGGGAAGTGGCGTACGCACATTTTCAGCCCCGTTTTGTGCGTACGCCAAGTTAATGAATGAGACCCCAGCACAGGATCGGTACATCCGAATATCACACCTGTGGGAGACGTACACGATGGGAACAGTAACTGCAACACCTGTTCCTGAGTTCATTGTGTTGTCCCCCCTCCACACATTCTTTCTTGTCTTCCAGCTCTCTTGCTTTGCCCTCTATTGAATAAAAGTGCTTTGCTGTCTGCATATACCTCCCATGTTCAAAACTTCTCTTCACCTCGTGCTCTGCTTCCTCATACTCTCCGTCTTACCTCCCTCCACCCATCTCTTCCTGTCCCTTCGGCCTCTATTGAATAAAAGTCCTCTGCTCTTCCTCTCTTAGAAAGTGTCGCTGATCATGCACTGTGGCTGAGGAGGGCTGTTATATTGAATCAGAGGAATCATTAGTGCTCCCCTGAGGTGTGAAGCTGTGACACCCCTGAGCCAATGTCCCAAGACAGCCTTTATAAGTTTGGCTAACAAGGCATGACAAGTGCAGGCGTGCAGGTGAAAACACATGAATACTGGGGATGCACACATACATTTGAATGAGGCAGATTAGAGTTTATATTCACATACTGGGGGCAACTAAGGATGGAGGTATATATCAATAAACAATTCTGTTTTAGCCTCCAGGTCAGTCTTAATAGATCTGTGAGAAAGTTTATCATTGTTTTATCAGTTTTAGGCTAACTTTATTTCTGTAAGTTAAGTTAATACGTGTAATGTCAAGCATATCGTTTAGCTTTGTCTCAGGAGCCCACAGTCTCCTCATTCTTGCTGCTGATTCTCTCACCTTGTATCATCTGTATCCACTTTTGTCTTCATAAAAGCTCAGTTTTTCTGTTTGTCAGCATATAAAATCTTTGTTCTGAGTTCTTTACATTGTTGGTAGGGAATATCACAACAGCTTTTAGGCATTTTTCTGTTGTTTGCTAGCAGACAGAACCTTCATGCAATACAAGTCAATGGAGAGTGGAGAGTTGTTTTTCCCCTCTGTTTTCTGTCTCTATACTGTATAGAATTAACTGCACAACACTGTTGGACAGGACTGTTGAGCAAAGTTGTGCTGTAATACATCTTCTTCTTTCGCCTATTTTCCCCTACTGGGGCACAGGCCGTCTTCAAGGATTCTCCAGCCGTCTCGGTCCTGAGCAAGCTCTCCAGCTTTCCCCAAGTGTGGCCTGTCCTCTTGATATCAGCGTCCAGGTCTTGCCGCCAGCTGTTTCTGTCGACCTCTCTTCCTTTCTCCTTGGGGATTCAATGAAAGGGACTGTCTGGTGATATTGGAAGTGGTTTGGAGGGTATGCCGTAACCATCTCCAGCGTCGCTGGATGATCTCTTCGTCTGCTTCCAGTTGGTTTGTGCATTGCTAGAGTTTCTAGTTGCTGATGGTATCAGGCCAATGAATCTGGAGGATGCATCACAGACATGTGTTGATAAATGTCTGGATCTTTTTGGTGGTGGTGACAGTGGTCCTCCGAGTTTTGGCACCGGATATCTTCATGACCCAGTCAATGGTCAGCAAGAACAAGAACGGCGACAACAGACAGCCCTGCCTCACTCCTGTCTGTACATGGAAGGTGTCGGTGAGTTGACTTCTGTGGACCAGTCTGCAGGTAAGTCCCTCGTAAGAGTTTCTGATGATGCGATTTTCTCAGGCACCCCGCAGTGTCTAAGTAACCTCCAGTGTGAAGTTCTGTCCACACTGTCGTAGTCAATGACATTGAAGAAAAT
This sequence comes from Perca flavescens, assembly GCF_004354835.1. Taxonomy (NCBI): domain Eukaryota; kingdom Metazoa; phylum Chordata; class Actinopteri; order Perciformes; family Percidae; genus Perca; species Perca flavescens. The sequence goes on from NC_041340.1 coordinate 28,563,486, forward strand.
ACACAAAATGCTTCATGAAGCTTCACTAGTTGGCCCATCCCTTTGGTTCATGTGTATTAGGCTACGTTCACACCGCAAGTCTTAATGCTTAATTTGGATTTTTTGCTCAGATCCAATTTTTTGTTTGGCTGTTCACATTACCTGTGGCCTATATCAGATTCCACTGTGAACTGTTAATGGTTTTGAACTGACCCGCATGCACAAAGGAACAATAACAATGACATCAGACGCAAAACGCTGTTGCACTAAAGTTAAGTAGGTTGTGGACAAAGTAAGCATTTTCACTTTTATTTCAAAATGTTTGTGTAATGGCAGCCATAACATTAATGAGCAGGTGCTGAGGAGGCGAAGAATGAAGAGCAAGAGAGACAAATTGGCTATTTTGGCCTTTTGCTGGGTTATGGATGCAAATTCACTACAGAAGTCTGTGTGACCAGACGACCAAGTTGCACGTCAGGACCGCTACGGGCCTCCACCAGAGTTTCCTCTGGCTTCGCCCTGCCCAGGCATAGTTCACCATCTTTCTGGTCCACCTTCCCGACGGTGCGGGTGAGATGGGCCGGTGGTGCGCCCGACCCCGAGGGGCTGGGATCCCAACTCAGCCGGCGCATGCCGGCCCTCAATGTCAGTAGACTCCTTGGTCCGTGTTTCAAGACGGGTCGGGTGGGTTGCCGACATCGCCGCAGACCCCTGACGCCTTTTACATGAGCCGATTCCCGCCCTGGTGACGCGGTTGGGGCGCAATGAGTACAGTCCGCCTCGGTTGACAGCCACACCGGGAGTAGGGAGGCCTGTAAAAGTCGCATCAAATCCACCTTGTTTGTTCACACCGCGGCCGCTTTGAAAGAAATCAGACCTGGGTCTGATTCAGGACCACATATGAAAGTGTTCTAAATCTGATTTGAAAAAAATCTGATCTGGGCAAGATTTGAGTGTTCACACTACTTCTGAGGAAGTCTGACCTGGTCACTTGACAAAAAAAAAAATCAGATTTGGGCCACTTTTGCCTGCAGTCTGAACGTAGCCTTAGTTGCTTTTCCACTCAACAACAATTCTAGGGAAACACGCTACAAAAAAATATCAGCAGCCTCAGCAAAAAAAACAAAAAATTATATCAGCAATCCAAAAACCCTTACATGTTAAGCCCCCGTAGACTCAGACAGAGCAAGCTGGGTGTCCTGCTGTAGGGTCAAACTAAAAATGACTGTTTGGGACTTTGTTAGAAGACAAAAACAGTCGCTTTTCTCTTATAAATATGCTAAATGATAACAAAGTGCCCATAGATTGGGAACAAAAAAGAAGCAAGACAAAAAAAAAGAAATGACTTTAAAGGGAAATAGTGATTTCAACATTGGCATATGTTATGGCTGTCAGCTAATCCATTCAATAAATCCAATTTGAGAATAATTGATTTATTTTTAGTCACTATTCCAGCCGCAGGCATTTGTTAAATTAATGCCACAGTCTGACTGGTGAACACAAAGGCCCATTCATGGTCAAGCAGACTGACCCAACACCCACTCTTTTATGAGAGGAGGAAGTAGAGGCCGTCCTTGCTGGGGAATGGAAAAAAGCTTTATTTATATCCACATTGGAATACCACAAACATAAAGCATAATCTTCACAAGTGCATCATCTAATAGGAAGTTTAACATATGAATTAGGGCCAACTTTGCCTGTGTACTTGAAACCAGTCAAATTATTTATGTTTTTTCCCACTGAGCAATGTGTGTGTGTCTGTGTGTGTGTCTGTGTGACTAAATTGGTGCATTTCTAATTCTTTTCTTATTAATTCTAATTGCATTTCTCATTCTTTTGTTTAGAATAATCTTTACACCAGAGTCATTTAGCAACATCGTTGCTTATTCTGGTGCACTCAGAAATCTTTTTCAACCTAAAATGTAATTTAGCTTGTGAGATTGTTCGATTACAAGGTATCCTTGGCTCTCTGAGTGAAGAGACTATAGCTATGTTTCCATCCACACGTTTTTATCCGAATTAAGTGATATAGAATAAAAAATGCCTTACAGGAAATACGTTCGGTCTCATCGGATTTTCTCTCGATCGGCTTATGCGATAAACGCTGATGGAAACGTTATTTGCCGAATAAATTAATGAATTGGGATTAAGTTTTAGGTCATTTTATGGTTGCAACCCGCCACAAAACGAAGAAGAATAAGTTTTAGTTAATTTCCGCACAGTATTTCCACTCTGTTTGCACACATGACAGGTGTCAACAAAGACAGATGTAAGTGGACGAACGAGGAAACAAAGACTTTTTGAATTTAATTTACGAGCAAAATATAATGGCTATTTTAGATAGCAAAAATCTAAGAAATGCAATTTATCAGGAACTCGCGAAGGAAATGACCAACAAAGGTTAGGACAAGCCGTGGGACGTCCTCTGGAGTAAATGGAAGGGGCTCAAACAGCGATACATGTCTCAAAAAAGGGAGTTGTCTCGCAGAGGTGCCGGAGGGAAAATAAAAGGCAAGTTCCACCTTTGTGATGAGCTGGATCAGATCCTCGGCCAAAGGCCCATCGTAGCTTCCTTGGCTTCTAATATTAACAACAACTACTTTTGTCTGGCAAAACTTTGTTCGCAAATGTTTGCTTGAATGTTGTGCGATTCAGTAAGAAAATCAATTCGATATACCAATTTAATCGCAAAACAGCATGTGACGTCATTATGCACAAGTTTTTATTCGCTTTAAAGCTGGATGGAAACACACTTTCACCAGCTTTATTCACATGAGTTTTTTTACCGAACTTCGATAATAGATAGATAGATAATTCGATTGACAAGTGGATGGAAACTTAGCTTATCTCTCCAGGGCACAGATACCGTTCCAATCAATGTAAATCAGTGAACCCATGCACACCTGGGCCTTTTATGCCTAAGCAGGGGCCACGTGGTGGTGTGTCTTGAAGTGGTATCTGTGTCAACTGCCCCAGTGGGTCAGTCCCCCGTAAATATGGAAATGTAACTCTGTGGAGAGATATTCTCGATACGATAGAGAACAGACATTTTGATGGGTTTTCTACCATTCTTTAAACTCGTGTATTTGACCAATCCATTTTATTTACTTATCTTTCGCTTTAAACTGACTTGCTTACACTGACAGCTTGGGTTGAGTGTCTCGCAGGTCGGATTTGAACCGGGGCCGCTGCAAAGGCCTCAGCCTACATGGGGCGTTACTGGGTGAGCTAGAGGTCTTTAATGTGCCAGACAGACAGAAAAAACTCAAATAGTCCCTTGTTATTATGACACTGGAGATCTTCATCTCTGATACTGTTTATTACACACTCAAATCTGTGTCATTTGTTGGTTTCTGATGTTTATTCATGATGCATCCCAATGGTAAACCTACAAAACAGCTCTTTTAAGCTCGCTAGGGGGGTGGAAACTTTTGCACAGTGCCTGATGAATTGTCTAGTCCCTTTTTGTTTAGTCCCTGTTTAACTGAACATATGTAAACTGCCAGCTGTTTACTGTGTGTTGTACTTTAAAGGTGCCCTGCCACACATTTCATTACTTTGTGGTAATGTCTGAAATTCTACCATGGAATCTGTAACCTTTTTTGTGGAAAAAAATGCCTTGGTTACCTTGTTTCAAGCCATTCTAGCGTGGTATAGAAAGCCTGCAGGAAGACTCCGCTCGATTTGTGTCAGTTCTCATTAATATTCAACGAGCTAAGCTGCTTGAGTCTGATTGGCTAACAGCTAGCCAATGAGAGCCTGGCTATCAGCATCCTTTACCCAGCGGAATAGGCGAGCTCATGAATAGTAATGAGCTCAGGCAACACCACATCAGACTGACCAGCTTTTGTAATTAGCCTGATTTCTCTGCTTACTTCTTTTCAGTGGCTAGAGCTGACAGAGGAGGTAGCAGTTAATTTTCACATTCACGACATAACATAAATACATATGGACCTTACATATTTCAAAAAAATGCTAGTAAAAATGGTTTTGTGTGGCAGGGCACCTTTAAAGGTAAATGCCTCTTTCACAGCTAATTTTAGCTGTGAGGGATGTTTGCACTCAATCTTTTACTTCAACTTAAGTGTTTTAGAGTAAACTACTCCCATGCTATCATGAAAAGGTAAATGAATCAATTTTGAGGCAGTAGTAGCCAAACAAAATGTTTATATTCAACATATTGTCCTCTGCTAGTACAACATATTAAACTTGAATACATATTGTTTAAGCAAAATGTTCAATGTCATCACAATGTACATCACACCACTTATTCTATTGGAACAAAACCACTTCTTCTATTGGAACAAAACATTGATTGCATTCTGTATGTAATCCACAATGTATTAGATTTCCCTCCCAAATGCATTAGCCCTTGCAATTTGGTGAATGGAAATGTTTGCAGACAGAGCTGGATATTGTACTTAAATGCTAAAGAATGAAAGGGAAAATTGTGTATTTATTTTATGAAAGTAAGAATAATAATTTTTCAGTGTTTCCCACAGGTTGAGAATTTACTTACGGCACGTGATTGGCTGGGTTCAGTAAAAACTAGTCAAACGAAGTTTTATGAACTATTTATTGAAAACAATGACTACATAACATTAACAGATAATTTAGAAAGAAATAACTATTTACATATTAAACAAATCAGACTAAAAGATGATACAGATGAAGTGTAGCTATGATGTGCTCTGTCAATTTAATCTGGTTGGTTTGTCAAATGTTATGGTTCAGCAGATAAAATACCTGATTTCCCAGAGCCCAAATGTTATTTCAATCAGGAGAGACCTCATTTGAGTGAACAATTATTTATTGACATATGCACAATAATGATTGTCTTTGGCAATTAGACCCCATCGTGACGTCATCATATTTAAAGGGGGCCGAGAAGCCGTGATGGTGATGACTGAAGAGGATGCTGTGATCTGGATGAATGAGAAGGGGAGCAAGCTCCGGCAAGCTCAGACCCAGGAGCGGGAATGATGAACTGAGTGAACGGGGTGGAGGAGGGTTTCGACAATTCACGGTGAAATGAGAGCTGACAGCAACAGAGAGGAACACATAAATATTGACAGCAAGAATGTGATTGGCAGATAAAGATCATGGCTAGACCTGGTTGGTTTTAACTGAAAGAGTAAACGCCCCCTAATCAGCTTGTAATGTGAAGCAGGAGGCGAATGAGTGTGTGATGTAAGATAGTCTTCCTGTCTGGACTTACGCTTAGCTTTGCATGTATTAACAACTTAACCTTAATACTATATGCTACTATGATCCATACAGAAAGTTACATGTTATTAAAACCTAAACACTGTCTCCTACTAACTCCTGTTAAATCATATAAGACTAAGGCTATCTAAAGTTAATTCTCACTTTGTTTGTAAGATCATTGTTCGTTTTTTGAAGTGTTTTAATCCCTGTTTTGGGCATCCTAAACACAGTTTTGTACTGTACAGGTGGTCCATGGTGCATTCTGGTGCAAATCTGTTCTCATTTGAACATGTCTGAGTTGTAGTTCAAAACTTTTACAGCCAACTTAATAAAATCTTGCGTTTTTATTCAGGTTTGAGTCCATAAATACAGTTAATGGATACAGGCACTGAGAACAACGATTAGCTCCGATTAGCGGTCAGCTCCATTATAAAGGATCATAAGAAGGATAAGAAGGAGGATAATGCCGCAGAGAGGGTGAACAACTAGACTCTAAACATGACGTTCGGGGAGCTTTCACAGCAGTGTGGCTGCGGTGTTTCTACAGTTTATCAGTACAGTTAATCCCACGGCAAAACCACCAGTAGCATGCTACTACTAACGATAGCCTCTGAACGTGAAGTGAAGCATTGAGGCTTTCATGCACGCAGCGCAAGACTTCATGGGGGGAGGGGCTGGAGGCCGCTGGTTTGTGTGCACTGTAAAAAATACATTATTACTTTTTTTTAAATAGTTTGCAGCTTCAGGTTACCACTAGTAAATCAAAATAGTATTTTCTGCAGACATATATAGGATTGGTATTTGTCTTTGCATGCATTTAACTAGCCTCACCAACATATATATTTTTATATATATATATATTTATTATATTATTCAAATGACAATGTGAAAACAATGGGACTAAGGTCACCTGTAGGACGACACAACAGAGAATAATCACCTTTATAGTGAGTTTTTTAGCTCGTTGTTTAACTGTCCAGCACATAACTTTACTGTTTTTTGTTCACTCACCGCTGTCGTAGGGTTGTTTTCAGCTACATCATTTTTAGAGAAAAAGCTGTAAAAACCCAGAGTACACTACCTCCTCAGCACCAAACAGCAGACAGACACAGCTAGAGACTAGCTGGTGAACATAGTGGAGCATTCAGCAGCTAAAGAGCCAGATATTTCCCTCGGGAGTTGGTGGAGATCAAAACAAAGCTAAAACAAGAGAGTGAATATTGGATTTAACATCATCAGGTGGACATAAGGCCCGCACTGCCAGACCTATCTCCCTAGCTCTGTGGAATGAGGTCTGGCTACACCACAGATACATTCTGGGATAGGAGAAAAAAAACCTCTAGGTTGTTTGCATTTCTTTAAACCAGGGGTCTTCAACATCTTTTAATCCAGGGCCCCTTTAGCTTAAAGAGAGGCTGAGTAGGGACCCCCTACCGCAAATATTGTATACAATTGACTTGCATATTAAACTGGGCAGAACGGATAAAAAGAAATGGATATTATTCATGCATCATCCAATCCAATCCAATCCACTTTATTTATATAGCACAATTTAAACAAACAACAAGGTTACCAAAGTGCTTCACAGAGATAAACATATAAAACAAAAAGGAACAACAAAATAAATAAAATAACACTAACAATGACAGCGACAACGAAGACCACAGCAGCTCTGACGGTGAATCAAAAGCCAAGGAATAAAAATGTGTTTTTAAACAAGATTTAAAGGTGTGAAGGGTGGGTGCACCTTTAATGTGTGGTGGTAAGTCATTCCACAGTTTGGGAGCAACTGCTGAAAAAGAGCGGTCGCCTCTGGTCTTCAGTCTGGTCCTGGGCACGATCATGTTTTAATGTTAAACATACATCCAGAAGGCACAGTGACTCCTTAACTGTATGGCTACCATAGTTACCTATAGTAAGTGTATCTTCAATGTGTAAATACATTGCTGTTTTTTAACAAATTGGCCAATTTACCTTAGCTATTATAGTAGTAGCTATTAAGTATACAAACTGGGAACTATATTCTCAGAAGGCAAAGCATTGCTAATTGGGCAGAGTGATTAGCGCAACACCTGAAAAGCACCGTTGCTACTCTCTGCTCTTCACCACGGGACCTCTCGTGTGCAAATCACTCTGCCCAAGTAGCAGAAGTTGCAGCGCTTCGCCTTCTGAGAATATAGTTCCCAGTTTGTATACCGTTAGAAGATGGCTGTGTCTCATGTGACCTTGTTATTTGTACACGCTGTAACTATAATATATATAGTATATAACATTACAACATGTAAATAGGAAAATGTTGGCGTTATTTTGTTATTTATTGGGAGCAGTAGGCTAATTGGACCTGGTTAGCCTGTGCTAAACTAGGCTAGGGTGGGTGTGCCAGACAGAGTTACGACACGCACAGAGATGAGAAGTGTGGCTATGCCGCTATTCCTGACATGCTGCTATTCCCTAACCCTAATCCCTAACCCTAACCCGAATGGAAACAAAAATTGTCGGAGTGGTGGGACGTTTGAAAACAATGGAAGTGCTGCCACTCTGACAATTAGTGTGTCAATGTCGGAGTGGGGGTATGGTGGAATGGATGGCAGAACCCGAGAAGGGTAGGTATGGACTCATCTAACTCTGGAGGATACGGTGAATAAACTAAAATCCCAATAAGTCTGCATGTTCCTTTAAATATCTACCTTCTCTATCATTGCTTTTCCCCAACTGTAGCTGAATAGTATCTTTAAAGAGGAAAACATGTTTGCCCCTGGGAAACTTTTCCAACACTGTGATGAATTGATGGTCTAGCCCCCGATGGCATCTCTATAATGGAGGTTGCCCATTTGATAACCCCAAACGGCATTGCTGCACTTGACCCTGTAATCCTGGAGCAGGTTTTGCGAATAAGCACACTTCTGAGGGCCTATCCTCAGAGCTGTTTTGCATTAGTTCTTCAACAACTTAATATATCTAACTGTACCTCATCTGAGGCATTTTTGAAAAGCAGCCAGGTGGTCCTGAGGGAGCCGGCTTCAACAAAGCTCTGAATTAATAATCTCACCCTGTGTACCATCTATCCATCCCTCAGCTCACTCAGTTTTTTATTTTTTATTTCTTTGTGCCTGACTCGTAGCTTTGAAAGAGCGGAAAGTGCCCCAGAGGAGAAGGGGATGGAAGCAGAGATTTTATAATCTTGCCTCTGGTGCCGTGTATGTGGATACTGCCTACTTGATTATGCCAGAGATGCACCTGCTCTTAACCTCATTTCCTTTAACATCTGTCTGATGGTTTTAAGTTAACTACACAATCATGTGCGATTATAGCCCCTTTCACACCTGGCAGCGCTGTCCCACTCCAGACGAAAGATACAGTTCATGTATGAAGGATATTGTCACTGTGTCCGGGCTTTTGAAGCCAGTTATGAATTCCTGAGGGAGACTGTGAGAGCAGAGCAAACCATGGCACTGTCTGTGTGATAATAGCAGCTCTCTTGAAAACCCAAACAGTCTAACATGCTTTCTCAGTCACAGTGAACATCGTTCTAGATGGAGTTTTCTTGTATGAATACAGGAACACCTGTTACCAAAGTCTTTTTCCTTTAATGTCAAAGTATAGGTGCCTCATAGGGACAATTTTACCATTTTACATTCAATCCTAGCATACGCATCACTAATGTCACATCTGACACTGAAACTCCTATGCATATGTCAGTTCTGCATAGTTATCTTTACTGTTAAAGGTATAGTGTATAGTTTCTGTCGCCCCCATGAGGAATTCTAAGTAGTGACAACAACACTGTCGGCGTGTCCACATGATACAAGCCTTCCGTGAGCCCCAACCCTCCTCCACGCAGTTGCTATTAGCCAAGAAGACACGGAGGATTAAAAAACACGATGGACCGAGTCACACACTCGGACAGGCTTTCAACACATGGAGACAATAACGGGATTGTAAATGATCCAAAAACATCACTTAATTGGCCCTCAGGTATGTAATATGTCTAATTCATTCATAAAATAACTTGCGCAACGTGGTTGTACATCGGGAGCTAACATTAAATTACGTCCCCCTTCCATTTAGCACAGACGTCCATGGGTTTCATGAAATGCGATAAATGAATCTAAGTTATTATTATGTTGGTTGCTACAACAAACTCTTCATGCTTTGGCTCGTAACACAGTGACAGTGATGCCCGTTTTTTTTTCACGATACATCGAAAGAAGGCTAAGTTAGTGTATGCAACACTTCTTTTATTGTAAATGAATGATTTTCTGCCTGAGCTAAACATTCATTGCAACTATATGACCTCCCGTTAACGCTATCTCCTAGACCTTTCCGCTTTTGTCTGAAGGGGTCGCTGAAATCAACACAAACTGAAAGTTACATATAGCCACTTTAAAGCTTTAGTGTGGAACTTTTTTTTATTAATGAACGTCCCTTACATTCAAGCCATTGCCAAATGAGTTGCTACAAAGCTAATTAAGACATTAATTAATCAGCTCTATCTGTATTTCTCAGAATGGCTATGTTCAGAAGCTTGATGTATTAATCTCTGCTGTATTACTGTGTTGCAAAGTGGCATGTAATCAATGACAAAATGATGCTGTGTGGCTGAAAAAAGCTGTATGACTGTTACTGAGTGTTGGGTATAAACCCCCAACACTTGTAACACAACCTGCACACAAGAAAGACACAGAGAATTGAGTAGTTTTACTTGCAAGGAGAGTGCTCGGAGACTGTTCAGTTACAATCCTCCCAACTCACTCTGAAAAAGTCTCCGCTCTTCTTGCTTTTTATTTCATTAGGAACGCCCTAGGTACATAAGGTTTCAACTGCTAAAGGGGAAGGGTGCACACACAAATCCAGTTGAAACCAGTTTGAACATTCCCATATTTTGGGTATGACTGCTTGCTACTATACGCTATCTCTTGTTCTTGCTTGCTATCTAAGCTTGACAGCAGAGTTGTCTTTCTCAGCCTTATGTAGCCAATTCCTCTTCGCCGGGCATAACTGCAACTGTCTGCATCCTCTCACCTTGAGCCACAGTTCCTGTAACAAACTCACACAAACACATATTATAAAGGCAACAACAGAATAGTATCTTCATTTGGTATGTACTATTATAACAGTAATAGAATATAGTAAACGAGTGGAATAACTTATGTACAATTTCTCCAACACTGAGTATTATTCTGTGACAATGTATGATTTACAATTACTCTCAAACGTATCATCTGGTGTATTCCGTGTTTTGATGGAAGTTAGAGTAACTAGAGGGGTCAAAGGTTATATGATGCCACTGACAGGTGACCAAATGAGTCATTGAAATAAAATTACAGATTTCTCTGGGTTTGAACATTGTTGGAAACATTTGGGATAATGTAAGTACAAAACTCAACAAAAATATATAATAGGTATAGTTGTTTTTAGATTGTTTAAGGCAGAAATATTACATATTGTACCTTCACGTATGTTTCTTTGTGATTCATGCAATAACATGCAGTATTTCACATATGACCAAATTACCTTTGTCCAAGAAACCACTGACACACATGTATATGTATAATACTGTAGAGTCTAGTCCACACAAGAGCATGCATTTTGTGCGACAGTGGCGAGGAGGTACAGGCAGAAATCTTGGAGAGAACCTGGCTCTTGGTGGGCAGCCATCTGCCTCGACTGGTTGGGAAAGAGAGAGAAAAAAATGACATAATCATAGCAGTGGGTGTAATAGAATGACATGATGTACAGTGGCAATTATAGTAGCAATAAATATAATAGAACTATGACTAGTGTTATCAGTTTAGTGTCTTTTTGAGTAGTGAGCTGATAGGGAAATACTGGCACGTGACATGAGGGGGGAGTGTTTGTGTGCTGATATAACTCAGAGTCAGAGGTGCGTCGGATAATGCCATTTAGAGAAGGTTGCTTCCAGCTGCAAGCAGTCGGGAAAAGAGCCTCAAGTGAACGTCTCTACATGAAGAACGCTACTGAAGACAAAGGACTGAAAGACTTTCTTGTTTCCCACAACACAAACTTTTGTGAATATACCTCTTAAAACCTGAACTACTACACCAAAGGAGGAGCAAGGCTGGCCCGGTGAGTCCGCCAGCAGAGCAGAGCCGAAGCACCAGAGCAGTTCCTGAGGCAGCACACCGAAAAATACATCAACAGATAATATAAAGACAGGTATATAGACACGTAGAATCAAGCATATTTACATGAAACCAGATCCATACAAGGTCAGAGGGACGGTTTGTTCAGCAGTGCTATGGCAGAAACGACAAAACTTCTGTCAAAGTGAGTATTTCTACACCTCAGAGTCCTGTATCTGAGGCCAGATGGCAGCAGTGTTAAGTGTGGATGTAGACGGTGTATTCACTACATATCCAATGTAAACAAAACATTGAAATAAATAAATACACAATGGGTGGTACTTTTATTGTTCAACTCTCACTATTCACACTCAATTTAAACAATTTTTTATTTCACTCCTTGAACAATGACAAAAACATCTCATGCAAACACAGGTGACGTTTATGTTAAGGTTCCTTCCTTTATTCAAACATGACAGATCATTTATGGCAAGAGCTGCACACGCACACGTGAGAGCAGTGAGTTAAAAACGTTTTATGTTTCCTCACAGGCTGCATTCACTGTATCACTGTTACATCCTTAAATAATGATCATCGTGAGACTGAATGATGTCCTTCTCACAGTGAATCCACTGATACATTTAAATCAATTTCATCATTTCACATTATTTCAAGAGCAAACTCTGCTTCCTGTTTAATAATATCCAACAACTCAGAAGCATTAAATAATAGGTTGAGTTGGGACTCTCATTTCATTCCTGTTAGCTCAGACAGTGTCTAGCTTTTATGGAAAGCATTTTGCTGAGTATTCATCCATGCAGTTGATGTGAACAAAAATTGTCTTGAAATGTTACAACTCAGACCTAGTAGGATTTACATCTTGACATTTAGTGACGCTTGTGCTTATTCAGACATCAGATCAACATGTTAAATTGCCATCAGATTATTGTAAAAGGGTGCATGTCTGAAAGGGGCTATTTAAACACTGGCTGAGAGCCTGCTGGTTCGAATGTCAGTTGCGGTGCCCAATAGTCCCCTAAACTTTCTCAAGGTTTTCATTCACCTTACAGTAGCTTTAAACCTTTGTTACGTCTCTGGTACAACTTTTGGGCTAAAGTGACTGTGAGATTTGTAGTGTGAAGCAAACATAGTTATCTGTTTACAGAATTCATTGTTTTATAATATTGAATAAAATAAAGGAATCTAATCACTACACATTCTGTGATCTGCTTGGCAGTTGGCTGATTGGTGGGCAAGGGGCCATTTGCTCTGAATGTGGCCAGGACTGGTTATGACAGGCATTTACGGTGGTGCTAGGCTACTCTGGGTGTTAGGGATAGTCCCTGTTACAACGGGGTGTCTGACATGCATGTGGTTGCATGTAGCCATGGTGCTTAAAGGAGAATTCCGGCTGATTTTTACCTGAATCTATATTTTTATATCTTGCTGCAGCTACGTCCAGAGCTCCCAGTTAGCTAAATGCCAGTTGTTGGGGCATCTTATAAAGAGTGCCTTTGTGCCTCTTAACAGACACAAATGCAATTAAAATGTCTGTGCAACATGAACAGGGGCCTTACGTGACAACAAGATGTGTTTTCAACTCAGACATTGTGAAGAAACTGTTCAATATTAAATATATATATTATATATAATATAATATTTAAATTCAAAGTTTGTACTGTCACCTACCGGCATTGGTGAGTTAGCCGGTCTAACAGGCCCGAACGGCATCCTAGCTTCTGCTTTCTCTCCTGCCGCCTTTGTCGCCTTCCGCTGCCGACAACAATCCACGGAGCGCCGGTAGTCTGGCTATGTCCTCCCGAGGTTAGGTCATGCCTTCACGACGAAAACTTGAAGTTTATTTCCCCTTCAAAAATATGTAATTGAGCACTGTAGTGGTTATGACCATATCAGTGATATGTAACTACATGGAAACGGTCCAAATGATGCCTGTAGCTTGTACAGTAATAGGTTAGTGAAGGCTAGCTGTATTCTTGTGCTGAAGTCCCATTGGAATTCAGTTGTTGCAAGAAATGGTAAAAACAAATGCGAACCATTTCTTTTCCACAGTAGATCAACACGATCAACGTTATTCTTACTCCAAGCTTCTTCCCTTGTGAACACCTCCAATATTCACTCTTCACACACTACGCTCTGATTTCCACACTACTGTTTACCAACGGGAGAGAAAGCAGAAGCGAAGCTACCAGCAGGATCAAGACAGCTGACAGTACAAACTTTGAATTTAAACGGTTTCTTCACAATGTCTGAGTTGAAAACGCATCTTCTTGTCACGTAAGGGCCTTTACGTTTTTAAACACAAAGGCACTCTTTATAAGATGCCCCGATAACTGGCATTTTAGCTAACTGGGAGCTCTGGACATAGCCGCAGCAACTCCAGTTTTCTGGTACAGATTTTGCTCGTTTTTTTTTTCCTATCGACAGTACTTGTAGATATATAGCAATCAAGGTAATTCAGGTAAAAATCGTTTGGAATTCTCCTTTAAGTGTCTCACACTTTCTTGGCAATAGTTACGAATCACTTAAAGTTGTTACTGTGCCATAGTAAAAAATTAGAAACTTGTAACTTACTTTACTATTTCCATTTGATGCTTATTATGACAATTTCATTCACAATTCAGGGATTTTCCTGACAACTAATTTGCCTGAAGTTAAACCAGAAGTTTAAATGTAGACTAGTCGACTAGTTTAAAAGTAAAAAGCACTAGTCAGAATTGAACGCAATTTGATCTATAAGGTTAAGTATTCTCTGAAAAAAAATATTGTGATTATTATGAGAGCCATTTGATGTTGTTAATCACATTTTTCAATAATCAAATCAAATCAAAATCTCTGTATTTTAAATGCTACTGAAATCAATATGGGTCTACTCCTCTAGAACAGCTCCAGTTGACTGGTTAGGAATGCACCTCACAAACTTTGTGGTGGTCTGTGGTGTAATATTTAATGAAACTTGGACTTTGGTTTAACAAGAGTCATGGTTTGGCATCTAAGCGTGCAAGTTTGATTAATTGAGCTAGCTGGCGTTAGCCTGCTTTGTTGATTAACAGCACGCTAGATCGCTAGCTTTAGTTTTTAGCACACTTGCTAGCTGGCTAACTATCTAGTAGGCTAGTTTCAGTGTGCTGCTGGCCAATCCATTGGATCAGGAGAGAACCAAACTGACTGCTGAACCTAGTCGCTATTTCGGAAAGAGGAGGTGGTGGCAGGCGGGGGCTGGGAGAACACAATGTGGTGGAAGTAAGTCAGGAGCAATGGCGACGTTCTGGATCTGGTGGCCCGTTTCAATTATTAATGTTGGGCCCTACCCACATAAAATGTAAACATAAAAGAGCAGGAAAAACAAGGATTTCTGTTGGTTTGCATTTATATTTTCGTTGCTGTGTGAGCTTTCAGCTTTATGAACAGGAAGCTCAACATAGAAATAATCCAACCTAGGCCTACTCCTTGATTAAAACTGAAACACTTATACAGTACTTTGCTTTGGAATGAGCCTCACCCTTCTCAGACGGCAACTACTCTGCTTAATTGAAAAATGCAGTATGTACCTATCAGCTGTCTGAGCTGACATAAAAAAAAAAACATTCCCCTCATCTTAAATTAACAAACAAAGCAAAGAACGAAAAGTGTTTGAGTGAAACTAAACTAATGATAATTTACAATGATTGGTTTCCCACTATTTCAGCACCATGGACAGCTCACTGGGCGGCGGGCGTAGATTCCACCTGAGTGAGTCCTGTTTAAAAATCCATACTTCTGTGCTTGAGTGCTAAGGATTCTCTAATAAGTTCATCTTTGTCCAGCAATTTTGTTACCTCATGCTCAATTGAAATCTAAACGAGAGCTGACAGCCACTCCTGGAGCATTGTTGACCTCTGATTTGTTTTGATTCACTTTAAGCGTGAGAATCTCCTATCTCCCTTTGCTACAGTCACAGGCACTGTCATCATAAGTCGGAGAGCAATGCTGAGGTGTGGATATAGTTAAACTAAATTGTTTCTATAAATGTAGCTCAGATTCTGCAGGCCAGCGGTTTCTTTTGGCGGTGACAGGGTACAATGGTGGACTCAAATGCACGACTCAGGATCGAGATGAAAAGGTAAATACAATTTATTGTTCAAGGAACAATCAGGCAGAGGTAGAAAAATTGTCAGGCAAAAATCGTCATCAGGACACAGGCACACGGTCAAGGAAACACTGGGAAAAACAAACTAGGAAAACGCTGGAGAGTGAGACACGCTAGGAGTAACAACAATCTGGCAGGGAACGAGTGTAACAAGTGGGTTAGATATACACGGGGAATGGGAAGACAACTACACACAGGTGAATCACATTAGGGTGGAGACAGGTAATCACAAACAGCGGGAAACAAACAAAGGCAGGAAGACAAGTGAAGTGAATGAAGACAAAACAGTAAATGTCCAAATAAAACAAGAAGTCCAAGAAACAAACAGAAAACACAATAAGAGTGGAACTGGATGTGAAAGGCGGCATGGCAGTGACAGCAGCCAACATGTGCACATTGTCCTCAGCCTCCACATTGCAGAGTGTTTTTTCCATGTTTACGCAGCTGTCTTCAAGTGGGCCACTTACTACAGCCTTTTCCATTTCTCCTCTTCCATAAATGAAGCTTAACAGACTATGAAATGACTCCATCAACTCAAAGTGCTCACTAGTGCCTGTTACGGCAGTCAACTAGTGGGAGGAAAACATCTCTCCTGAACTGTTCCTCGGGTGTCGCTGTCAGGGAAGACTCATACTGGAACCATTGGCATCCCCATCAGTTATGCTGTGTTGTCGTAGGTAGGGCTGTAACAGATGCTGGACCTTAGAAAGATGTCACTTTTGGTAGACTATTTACAGCAACAATATACAATAATCACATACAAACTAGGGTAAATTATTTAATTTTTACCAATTTTACCAGGGCCAATTGAAACGGTTGAAACACGGGTAAGTGAGTTCAGATCAGTGCGGAAAATGCTCTCCACAGCAACAGTTGAAACAGCATATGTCATTATGTAATTTAAATGTGTACATTAATAAAGTAATAATAATTTTAATAAAATGTTTGACTGACAAGTATTTCTGGTGGAGACTAGCGAAGGTAGCAACTAGGGATGCAAATTATCGATTAATTCATTAATCATTAGTTGAATGACTTTATCGATCGATTAACGATTAACTGATAAGCGGCTTTTTTCCTGAGAATGTAAATTTCTCACGGTATCAATAGTGTCTTTAGCATAAAAAGCAAAATATTGCTTATATATTGAATAAAAATGCATGTTATATTGCTCAGTTGATGTTTTATTGTACCAGTTGGGATACGGTACAGATAATGGCATTTATGTAGTTTAACAAAATAAATTATGCACAGCCTGCTTGAGTTTGTCAGCTAAATTATCAGCTGTATGTCTCTCTAACGTGAGAAGCACTGCTGACTTTACCTACCAGTCATTTCCAATGTAGTAGCAAGTGATTGTTATGTAGCTCTCTGTAGTCAGTGCCGTCCAACAATCCGTCGTCAGAGCCACATTAGCCGCGGCTAACTGTGTTTTTATCTCAGCCTTCTTGTTTTTGTAGCGTGCTTCCAAGTGGGTAGTAATGATCGCTTGAGAAGGGATATTATATCCTGGCTCCATGTAGTGTAATAACTCCCAAAATCCCTCACCGTCAGTAGTGCTAATTGGCATCATATCTTTTTCGATCATGCCGCAAATCCTCTGAGTAATGCCCTCCGCTTTCCTGTGGTCACATACTCGCCTTCCCACCACAGCAGCGATTGTAGGTTGTGAAGGCGACAGACTTCCTCGCTGCAACATGGCTGCATGCAAGTTATGAAGGTGGTATCTTAGCGAACTCGTAGAGCTGCTGAACTTAAACGTAGTACCGCAGAGTTTACATTGGGCGTCTTTGTCATTGATTAATTTGAAAAGCTCCCACACTCCGCTCCGTTTTGACCGCCTCAAGTTTGTGTCGGGTCTCTCGCCGCCCGCAAGAATCTCGTGTTGCGTTCAATTAGGCCTACGTCCTGTGGAAAACTGTCTTAGATTGCAATGTTCAGTTAGCCGACAATTAATTGAATTTAATCGAGTAAATTCTTAACGACAATTAATCGATAGTCGATTAACTGTTACTAGGGATGTACCCTAGTAGCAACCTTTAACCAACTAGTCGACTAATAATGCACATCCCTATCCACAATCCCAATTAAATACAGGAACTACAGTTGGAGTAGGATTCACTTTAAGCTAAATAATTTATGGTTAAAGATGTCCTATTGATGTAGGGTGAGCAGGTGCTGTACAGAGCCATGCCATGGACAAAATTGTTATAAGTAGTGATGGCCAAATGAAGCCTATAAAGCTTTGTAAACCATTTTAGCTATTTTCTGAGCGTACATGGTGCTCTTGGTTTAAAGAAAAAGGCTCAAGGAATGTCAATTCAGTGTACTTAACTAAGTAGATTAACTTGCTGGACTGTTTTCTTAAAGGGGAACTATTATATCTAAACCAGTAGTTCCCAACCTGGGGTCCGGGCACCCCCAGGGGGGGCGGCAAAGATCACAGGGTGGGTGCAAGTTTTTATCTGGTTTGAGGTTGAGGTAAAAAAAAATATTTGCACATGTTAAACAAATTATGATAATACACTAGAATATATAATCTATACAAAAGTCTGTATGAAAACTATATATTTTGTTGTATGCTCGTTTTTCCTGCCGCCACGGCATCACTATTTTATGAATGAAACATGGCGAAGAAATGTAACAGTGCCGATAACTGCTCTGTATCAAAAGAGAAAGTAAGGCTCTATCTCGAGAGTTACCTCAACTTCGGTTTCGGGGGGGCTCAGCTTTTCTTAAACATGAGTAGGGGGGGGCCAAAGAAAAAAGGTTGGGAACCACTGATCTAAACGATCTAAGCGCACGGCATGAAGCGCCTGGCGCAGGTGCGTTTAGGGTTGTTAATCACAGGTATGTTTTGGGCATAACATACAATAAACCAATCAGAGTGTATTCTCCCATTCCCTTTAATTGCCAGGCGTGTTTGTACCTTGGCGCATTGCTATTATGACGGCGAATTTGCTGAGCAGGAATGAGAGAAGAAAATGATCTGCTTGTGCGTGAAGTGAAAGCATGGAGCAGATCATATCATAATACTATTTCACATTGTAATATTTTTATTTTTAATCTTTTGCATTGTTTTGTGCTGCTGCGTGTCCCTGTGTATGCGCCTAGGCTTGCGCTGTTCAAGAGCCTAGGCGCATTTTAATAATGCGCTGTTAAAATAACAATGAAATGCTGCTTTATTGACTTTAGACCAGATTTTTGTTTAGTCAATGGCGCAATCAATTACCGCTGCCTCAAGATAGCAATACGCCAAGAATGCACCTGAACACACCTCCCTGTAAGACCAGCACGCCCACGGGCGCAAAGATGGGCGCAGGTGCATTTGCTATTTAAACAACCTGGGGGTCTTAAACACTTGCGTCGGGCTTTACGACGCACCGAGTGCAAGATAGGGCCCCATATCTTTCTCATAATGCCCATGGCTGCTGCACCTGTATTCACCCTCTGTATTAGACGCTTTGCTGGAGCGTCTGTCTCTTTAAACCCCCCTCCCGAAAAAGTCCATTATGCTGTCATTGGCCAGCATGTTTCCTGGAATCTCTGCTGCGCTCCAGTTTTTGTTTTACTAGTAGCAGGACTTTGTACCGTGAAAAATCACAAATAAAGGTTTCTAAACCAAATAACACACAACCAGACATGTCCCAGCAATAATGTGGCCCCAAAATTGGGGAGAAATTACTATCATTGGCCGCCAAGATTACAGCTATATGGCGTTAGCATGCAGCTACTTAATAGTTAACGATTGGAAATCTGAACGTTTTAGCTCTCAGGATTTGTCTAAAATGTATTTACCTCATTATTTGTTTTGGCCACATTTAACATGAAAATCCGACATTTTAACATTGTAGATATGACAGAAAATCAAGCATAATAAGTCCACTTTAACCCCGCTCCTTTCTGCTGTCGGTAGATTTCTAACCATTACTACCCGCCCCCCCGAGTGTGTGTGTTCCACTCCCGCCCACGCTACAAACATTAGCTTGATTGTTCAATAGATTGACCATTCATTTTGAGTCTCTTGTTTGTTTCTTTATATTCTTAGCTCTCAGTCAAGTTAGGATGTACCAGGTGCCATTTTTGATTTTCCTACTGATGCCTTGATATGGACTTCAACGGAGTCCGTGTTTAAAAGTGCTTAACTTTATTAGCTCAGCCTTCAGCCTGAAAAATCAGAGCCCTACTGGGTTTCTCCCGATCCTCTAGATTATCCCTCCAGTCAGAATGGAACTCTCTTCACCCTGCAGAAGAAAAAAAAAGCTAAACTAAAATATTTTGGCTGTAATCACCAATAGGGTGTAATATATTTGGCTAACATGGGGGGGATTCTTGTCTTACTGCCATTTTGGAGCCACCAGTATGTAATTTACTGTACCTAATGCCGCTTTAACCATCTTAGCCCTCGATTATCAGTCCTTCCCTCCAGTGATATTCCTGAGCCAGCTCCTGTGAGCACAGAGGATGAGTCACATTGTGAGAATCTTCCCAGAGGTTCACTGGTTTTATAATTGAGCCTCTTGTGTTTCCTTCATAATGGAAAGCACCCAGTTGATAAACCCACTGGCACACCTGCTGTTAACTGTTTAACAATTATGTCTGTGTGTCACTCACCGGCTCAGCTGATTGCCAAGGGGAGTCTACAAGTCTGTTGAGTATTTGACAGTCACCATTAACTGAATACGTCTGACTGATTCCAGGGTTTTTCAAATGTAGCCATGCAATCCTGAAGGAGATAATGTAACATAGTAATGAATTATTGTACTTACCCCACAAACCAGCCATATAATCCATGACTGATAGCCTCTTTTAAATGTGCACCTGAACAGAGAATAAAGGAAGGTATGTATCCCAAAGGGAAGCCATTTAAACAAAGCAATGAGTTGATAATCTTGCCCTAAGCAGTGTTTCTGAAGTGCCATATGTGCTCTGACAGCCTGTGGGAAGCGACATGGGGGCTCTGATGCCTAAAATAGGTTAAGGCTTGTCTGATAACAGAAGCCACTGGAGTTGGATAACAAAAAATACGAGGTATGCTCAGACTTATTGTCATCGCACAAGATCCACTGTACACGCTTTGCTTTGCTGCCCTTGCCCTGTAGCCCCATTACAGAGAGGAACTACTGTGTCATTCTAAAACCACAACCTGAGATCCAGGCTCCAGTACAACATTGCATTTTACAGCTTCTGCAGCTGTTACATGAGAGAGATTTCCTCTTGAGAGTATAGACTGACCTTTTCCAACCATTACATTTAAAAGCGAACCTTGACTCTTAAAGCCTTGGCCATCTGAAACCCCTTCCCTGGAAAAAAGCAAACTACCAGCCCAATTTACTGTGTCCTCTCCTACAGTACTGCAAAGGTAACCTATGACAATTCCACTACACATGCTGACTTGGCAAAGCAACAAGCAAACAGCAAGGAGGGAGTGAGAGTTTTCCCCAAAACTAAATAAAGTGAGATGCAAATCCTCCTGAAAAAATGAATGAGCCTACATATCACACACACACACACACACACACACACACACACACACACACACACACACAGCTAACATTAGCAACATGTGCATATTAATGACCATTTTGATTTTCGGTTTATATATATATATATATATATATATATATATATATATATATATATATATACTGTGTGTGTAAATAAAAAAAATAAAATTTATGATATTGTACATTATTGTCACACATCCACATTGTGAATTGAATTGAATAAAAGTAAATATATAAGTTGTCATGGGCACTGTTTCTGACATATAAAATGCAGCAGTATAACAAAACAATGGACAGCTGTGACCCACAGCACGTCAATTGACGTTACTTAAAAATGACGGCTCCCAGTCAATGATGACTCATTTTGTTAAATGCCTGTTGCTTCGACTCCTCTACCCTCGAGTCTTTTCCTTGCCTCCTCCGCTCGCAATGTCTGGTCCACTATGTCTTCGTACTTTGGTGTTTTGGATGTTTTTGAACTAAACAGTACGGCAATCATGCTAATGAATTATTTCTTAGTTACAAAATGATTGAGCTAGCAAAGCAGGATTGTGCTTAAAAATGTGCGGGATAAGCTTTCATGCGGATTATGTATTACTTTTCCTCCTAAACTCACAAATGTCTCTTTCTGAGACAATCACACTTATAGATAAATTATCATCCATCTCAGACTACTCCATTAATTGGAGTAAATCCATAGTTTTACCTCTCATGTGTGTATCCACCACACCGCTAAAGTCAGGGAATATTAAATATCTGGGTGTACATATTTCCTCCAGGCTGTCAGAAATGACATGGCTAAACTACACGCTTCTACTTAAATCAATATAGGATGACCTTGTGCGATGGACAACATTGCCCATATCACTCATGAAAATGATGGTCCTACCTAATATCAACTACCTATTTTCAATGTTACCCACCAAACTCTGCTGTGGAAAAATAAACCCCCACGAATCAGTTTAAAAACTCTGCAAAAAGCAAAAGATTGTGGTGGTTTAGAACTGCCAAATTTTGCTCACTACTTCCTGTCAAACAGACTACAATATATCTCAAAATGGATCAATCATAGTCCCATGGACCACTCATGGATGGACATAGAACAAACATTCTGTAAGGAAATAAAAATTTCAGCTCCAGTATCAAACATCATACCTGCTTTAAAAGCATTTACATAAGCACTTCCCTGGCAGCCTGGTGGGAATTTCTCAAAACGTCTGGGTCTTCACCTATCCCATGCGGACTTAGTCCAATCTGGAACAATCCTGACATCCTGCAAAGTAAGAAAACGCTAAATTCCCCAGTGTGGTATGACAAAAGGGATAAGGCATCTAGAGCATATAATGCAGGTCAGTAACTGTATTCCATTCCAGGATCTAGTGGCACAATATGGAATTAGCAATAATAGATTTCTTGAATATCAACAGTTTAAATCCATAATTCTGGCGTGATTTAAGGATAACAAAATGGACTTAGATCTACCTCCAATAATAACAGACTTTCTTAAACTCTTGCCCCCAAAACTACTATTAAAGATAAACATGTTACTATTGAAAACAGATGGTTCAGTCTCTCTCCCATTCTTAAACTTGGAGACAGATCTACCCATTAGTCAAGATCTAAACTTCTGGACGCAAATATGTTTAAATACTTTTAGAATGACTAAAAATCCCAATTTACAACTCATACAGTATAAAATTCTCTATAGAACACACTATACAGGATAAAGGATGTTCAGAATGGGTCTTAGGCAGTCAAACATCTGTCTTGACTGCTCAGGTAACATATCTGATAGTTATATACGTGCTATGTGATGTGAAGCTGCTAGCTAGTTTATCTGTGTGTTGCTAGCTTGCTAACTTTCCTGTTTATCACACATGTTACTAGCTAGTGGGTGATACGTTTTTTGGGGATATAATCGTTACTGTGCTGGAGAGGATGTTCATTTTACTTTAACAGTGTGATAATTGTACATTTTATTTCAGTATTTGTTAATATTTGTTATTTTTAATATAATATATTTAATATTTGTTAATTCCTTTGGCTATAGCCTTGGCTAAACATTTGACAAAATATAAACAATATGATATTCAAACTTTTGACTGCTTTCTTTAATAACTAAATAACACAGTACTTTTACTTTCAGTACTTGAGTAGTACATTTCAAAATATACTACTTGCTATACTTAAGTACAACATTTTTTTAATACTTTAGTACTTCTACTTAAGTGTGGTGCTTAAAGAGCACTTCTACTTCTACTCAAGTCACTTTTTTGATAGAGCACTTGTACTTTTACTCAAGTATGGGTCTCTAGTACTTTATACATTGGTTACCACGCATCTTATCTCCACTCCACCATACAACACTTCACAAATCATGACATGCATCCAACACATTACAATACATTTCTAGAGGCATGCGCGGGGGTTGGGGCTGTGGGGGGGGCGTCTCATTGGCCTTGTGTCCTGTCGGGGGCGCTGTGGGGTTGGTGGCCTCTGGCTGGGCTGGGGGGCTGTCGTCCCTGGTTCTCCCGCGTTCTCGCTCTCACTCTCTCTCTAACTAACTAACTACATTCTGCGACAGGCTTATGCACACACACACACACACACACACACACACACACACACACACACAAATACACACACACACTCACACAGACACACACACTCACCCATAGACACACACACACACACACACACACACACACACACACACACACACACACACACACACAAACAGAAACACACTCACCCATAGACACACACACATACACGCAGACACACACACAAACAAATTCAGGTTGTCCACAGTTATCAACATGTAGAACTACTCTTTATGCTTTTCATTGAGATATTGATTTAAATCTATTGTTATTATTCTAGTTATCATGGCTGTGCGGTGTTGTTTATTTATTTTGCTTGACTGTTCCTCCTTTTCTTTTCCCCTCAGTTGTTTTCTTATATCAGCTGTTTATTGCTGTTGTTCGGCTGGCTGTCTCTTTGTCATTTTTGTTGTTGTTGTTTGTTTGTTTGTTTGTCTTTCTCCGCCCCAAGTCCCCCTCCCCGTTCTCTTGCAGGTTTCGTTGCTTTGTACAATTGTTGTTTTCCTCTGTTGTTTTCTGTTGTCCCCACCCCCCATCCCCGTTCTCTTGCAGGTATGGTCTTTTCTCTGTGGTGTCTGTTTGTGTGGTGTTTGTGCCTCCCATCCCCATTTCTGTCCTCCTGTCCGGCCCGGTGACATAACATAACTAAATAAATAATAAAACAGACAAAGGAGTATATTAAAACTCTCTTGTTAAAGTAAAATCTGTTTGGCACAACAAGGTATTCAGCTCCTCATACTGTATACCAGGCTGCGGGGCAGGACAGGTTAAACAAATAAAAAATGTGTGGGATTTATTCAGTTTCGGAAATCCCACGGTCTCTACAAAGCTTAAATTGGCTGGCTGACTAAACAGTCAGTTGTGTTTTAAGAGCGAATTGCTCCACAATATGAATACAGATTGATTATCACTTTTTCGTTGGTAACCGTTGTATAATCGCATTAGACTAGAGCAGGGGTCTTCAACGTTTTTCAAACCAAGGACCCCTTAACTGAAAGACAGTTGGAGCAAGGACCCCCCTACTACATACATTTTGTAAAATGAAGCTACATGTTAAACTCGGCCTACAAAAAAGTGTAGGGCAACCTAAAGACTTTATACATACCTTTTTAGTGCATAGAACACTTAGCTAGTCAAATAATGATTGTCTGCATTATTTTATAAATCATCTTTTAATGTTACATATACATGTGGCACAGTGAATCCTTAGGATGAACTGTATATGTGTATGGCCTTAGTGACTACCTTACCTGTAGGCCAGTAAGCCTACTATCAGTGGGGATTTGTATTTGCTAACAATATGTTGGAAACAATTTACAATAATTTGGAGGCCCCCCTGCAGTGACTCTGAGGACCCCCTAGGGGTCCCAGACCCCCTGTTGAAGATCTCTGGACTAGATGGTACACTTCAGTGATGCTACAGACCTCGAAATTAAACCCTCTCATATGGCTTAAACAAATGTTAACGTTAAACGCTGATGCAGTTTTAAACGGTCCCTTCATCTCTAAAATTTTTACTTTGTTTTTATGATTTCAGAAAGGAGGAGGTTAACCAATATTTTCTTATGATCCTAATTTTTCTTCTTGCCAAATTCAATATCCATAAATACAGCTTTAGAAATATAGAAGAAAAATTTTAAATAAAATATTGGTTAACCTCCTCTTACCTTATCTTAAATAATATCAGATACCCCTCTAATGGGAGGCATGATTTATTGTACCTTCTGTGGTCTCATATTGTATAATTGTTAATGTGTATTACTTTTAATATTACATGTGGGTGGCTTCATTGTTGAGCTATATTTTTTTCACCTGGCATATGTTTTTATGTTATGCTTGTCCTTTTTTGTACTGTTATGAATTTGCAAATAAAATTAATAATACATTAATTTATAATTATAAAGTCATCGCAGGTTTCATCAAATACACAATATACGTTAACATCGGGATACAACATTAACATCCACACATCTGCCAACTATAGGCTACGTATGGCTATCATTAATGTAAGAGTTTAAACGGCTTTCAATCGATTGCAACATGCTCAATGCGATTTCGTATTTTTTACCCTCTGAATTTACACGCCCAGGCGTGAGATGGGAGGTCTCCAGGCTGCAGCCATACACTCTCGAGAAAAACTTTGGATACACACATACAATTCTTATTAGTAGATACATTCATTGATGGTGTGGGTCTTTTTATGGGATTTGTTGACAATAGGACTTATTCTTGAAATACCTTATATTATGCTCATTTTCTGGTTCACAATAGTATTTAGAGGTTGTACCAGAATAGGTTTACATGGTTTAATTAAAAAAAATATATATACTGTCATACTGCACATTGCTGCAGCTCCTCTTTTCACCCTGTGTGTTGAGCGTTGCGTTTTCTCTAACCAGCTTGGTTTGAGGGCGTGCCACACTAGCTGCTACGTGAGCATTATAATGCAACGTGTTACAAAGTGATGCTAAATGACGCACGTTTGCATAGTTAACATTTTTAAGGACCATTAGGAGCATCAGGATGTTTCCACTGTAGAAATGTATAAAGATGGTGGCTCTAGTCAGACTGTAATGCGTATAAATAAAACACTGTGCCCTATTTTGATATTGGAATTAGCCTTATGGAATGGTCCCGCGCCATTTAAGGCGCCTTTTCCCCGTAAGGTTTTTCCTAAACCCAACCTCCACCATCCCGTTTTTGTGGCGCCTTCCCAGCGGGCCGCCTCGCGGGTGCCTCACGGTTTATGGAGCGTCCTTTTCGGCCGCCTCTCTCCCCGTAAAAAACGAGAAAAACGTCTCCGTGAACACAAGAAAAAATAGCGTCACATTTACATGTAAAAAACAAGAAAAACGTCTCCGTGAACACGTATCAATAGATTAAGAATAATGTTGACATTTACACGAACTGCCGTGAGACTGGGTTGCAGAATTAGTGTTAGTCTTAGGTTGAATTAATGGTGACTATAGAAATTGCAGCACATTTTCACTTGTAAAAAGCAATTTTCAAAATTTTTTGTCTCTCTTTTTTTTTTAAGTGTAAGCCAGCAAAAACATATGTCATGTCCACAATGATGATGCAACTTCTTTAGTAAAAAATAAATAAATAAAAAAGCATGAGAAAAAATGAGAAAAACTAATTTTCATGAGGAATTATTGTAGGAAGCATACTCAACCATTTGAACTCAAGCAGAGTGCGTTGTGCCTCTAGCAGACTCTCTCAGCCCCAAGCTCTGCATCTGAATAAATCATACAAGAACACATCTGGTTCCTTAGAGAGAGAAGTGAAGAGAGAGAGAGAGAGAGAGCAATGATGAAAAATCAGAGAGAACATTAACGATAGGAGATAAAGGGTGGTGATAAAAAGGCGAGAGGAGAAGGGAGCGGGGAATAAAGAAGAGATGTGGATGATAATGGAAAGCAAAGGCTATAAGAGAAGGATAAAATAAGGAGTGTGGCAAAGATGCTCTTCATCCACATTTTCAAGAAGCTGAAGGTGTGTTTTGTGGGATTCCTTTTTTTTAAATACACCCTTCTACTTTCTGAGAATACCCTACAGAACAGACAACTGAGAGACCTAAACAGAAATTCTTCTATAATTTGTCCAGTGTTTGCACTCGCACAACCATGCTCAGATCACGACCCAGGTCTATTTTCTCTACCAAATGAACTGTTGGGGGCCATTTTGTAAAAGGCCAAATTTACTGAATGTACAAAATAGTAAGGACATATTGCTAAACACATGCTGAGCTGCAGCATCATTTTCTCCTCAGGTCCTCCTCTATGTGCGTCTCAGACAGATTGAATAAAACTGGAGTGGGTGAACAAAATACTGGAGCCACCACATGAGACCGAACTTTCAATGTGTACATAACAGTTGACGACTATGCGTTGACAGTCAGTGAAATGTATGGTTGCTGAAACAGGCCTAACTAAGAGTCCAGGAACACAGTTGTGTGGTGAATCGAAGACTTGTCAGTAAACCTAAAACATCAAGTCTCTGTTATTCAAACAGGCTTTTAGACATGGGTTTTTTTATGGCTGTCAGTACCTGTTTTCCTTTGTATTCTTATATCTTTTATTTATTGTATTTCACTTTATTGTGAAGCACTTGATTTTATCTGCAAAAAGTGCTATATAAATAAACGTTTCTTACTGTTCTGTATTGATATGACTGTCTTTCAAAATGCCATCCATGGCCTCTGAAACCGCAAAATCAGGCTGAAGCATCAAGCTCAGTGTATTCCCACCTCCTCCACTGCTTTTTCAAGAAAGTCCATGCATTTTGGTCATGCCCATGATTCTTTAAGTTTTTGTATCTGTTATTTCATCACAGCTTGTGTATTTTATTACATAAATAAAATTGACTTGACCTGGCTATTAGGTGAGACCTGTTTAGGAATTGGCATGAATAAAAGCTGTAAGGTGTTAGCAGACATCAGTGTGCAGCCGTCAACTGCAATCAGAGCAAAGTCAATTTGTGCTGCAGCAGGAAGAATTCCAAAACCTAACTAGCCAGCTCAAATCTATTTAAATCCTGGCAAAAAAAAAAAGCAAAGGCAGCTCCTTACTGAGTCTGCCACAAGATCCTTATTAGCAGTTCCAACACACTGAAGCTCCATGAAGACGAAACTTTTTTAGCTGATTTAGGTCAGATGTTAGAGATGGGTAAGCAAACTAAATGATGTGACCTTAAACAGCACAGGTAATCATAAAAAGCCACGGTGGTCTGATTTAATAAATAAAATTGTACCCTTGTTTACTTTTCTGAATAAACTGCTCGGTCAACCAGACATCTGATGGAACTTTGATTACTATTAAGCGCCTAATAGAAATTCATCATTTTTATTCAAAAAACTAAGGTAACACAAAAAGCACTGCTCAGAAATGCAGTTTTGAAATGCCTAATTTAGTCTCTTCCTCCATTTCTATCTTCAAAAAGATTTTCTGTCTAATCATTCATAGGCACCAGACATGGCTTGCAAATGAAATGAGTGCTCCTTGTTCCCAGCTGTATCCTTTAAATTGCCACAGGCACATGGACATATACCCTGACAATGGCTGAAAAGTCCCATTGTACCCGTAGCAGCTAAGCTACAGCTCAATTCAGATAAGACAGAAGTCACTGGTTTTGGCCCCAAAAATGAAAGGTCAAAGGTCAGTGCTCACCTTGACCCCCATGTCATTGTAAACAACAAATCAAGCCAGAAATCTTGGTGTAACTATTAACCCTGACCTGAATATTAACAGGCACTTAAAAGCTATTACTAAATCTGTCTATTACCACCTGAAAAATAAGGAGTGAATTAAGGGTTTTCTGTCTAAACAAGACACAGAAAAACTTGTTCATGCGTTTATTTTAAATTGGATTATTGTATGGTAGTCTATATCCACGATGTTCCACTTCTGGGATTACTCCGGTGCCACTGGAAATTCCGCCGGATGTCCGTTACCTTCTGCTTTCTTTGTGTTGGATTTTAAACTCCGGTGGATTTATGAGGACTATGGTTAACTGCTCCTCAGATCTCTGCAGGGTAAATCCAGACAGCTAGCTAGACTATCTGTCCAATCTGAGTTTTCTGTTGCACGACTAAAACAACCTTTGAATGTACACGTTCCACCAAAACAAGTTCCTTCCCGAGGCTATTTTGCAGCGGCATTGTGGCTCCGTCCGACGCCCAGCGCTGCCATTACGATTGTGATGGGATTAAAGAAATGCCAATAAACCAGAGCACGTTTCACTCCAATCCCGGAATGCCATGTGGACTAGCCAGACCCTCCTCCGCAGCGCTGTGGAGGAAGGTCTGGCAATGCGAGACTATTGTAATGGAGTCTTTACAGGTCTAAACAAAAAATCAATCAGGCAGCTGCAGCTTATCCAGAATGCTGCTGCCAGAGTCCTAACAAACACCAGGAAATCGGATCATATTACACCGGTCCTTAAATCAGTACACTAGCTTCCTGTGAGTCGTAAGATAGATTTTTAAAATTGTACTGCTGGTCTATAAATCACTGAATGGTCGTGGACCAAAATACAAACTTATTTATTAGTTCCCTATAAAGCAACCGGACCCCTCAGGTCATCTGGGACAGATTTGTTGTGTGTTCCCAGAACTAACACCAAACAAATTAAAGTGGCATTTAGTTATTATGTTCCTCACCTGAGGAACAAACTCCCTGAAGACCTGAGGTCTGCTCAAACTGTTGCCAGCCCTGTTTTTAAAGGGGTGCTAGAATGATTATATAGGGTATTTCACACTGTCCCTTAAGGTCTCCTAATGGGGTATGTAACATTGGTTGGGCTGAAAATTGCCTGAATGCTATTTTATGGGCCCTTAACTACCCTGTGAATATGGCCCTATTTGTAACAAGAGCTTTTCTTCCAAATATGGTATGCTCATGAATATTTAGATGAGCTGCATGCTGATTGGTTTGAGCGAACCACATACAAACACATTGGAGACAAGACAGCAGGTCTCATATTTCAGACACTGCAAAGTTATACATTGTTTGTCTACTATTTCGTTATTAAATTCACTTTTGAGACTTTTGTATGCGAGAAATCGACTATATAAAGCTCAAATATGGGCCATTTACGAAAATTGATGGTTAATTGCAAATTTGGTAAGATATGTCGGACTTTAGGAGCTCCACACAGTCTGACGAGAAAGCAGCAACCTCCATACCCAGTGAAAGTCACCTCTTCTCGGTTACTGGACTACCAGTGCCTGGCTCTCTTAGAGTATATTAAAAGGTTGATTTTCGTCACGCCACTTATATTACAGCTACCCCAAGGTCTTATAAAGCTAACAATTGTGTCCGATTTCAATGTAATGCATTTTTGTGAACATGAGGAGTTTCTTTAGCTGCTAGCTAGTCTCTTCAATCCTATGTGTACAGATCGCATAACTAGAGTATATTTACAGTTTGAATTTTGTCACGCCACTTATATTACAACTACCCCAAGCAGGCACGTAGACAGTAATGGGTCAGGGCGGCACTGGCCCGCCGACTTTACTCACAGGCCCGTCCAGCCAAGTTTGATCAAATTATGTTTTGCTATGAAAAATATTCAAATGTATGCAAAAAAATAAATAACAGAACTAGCTAGTTGTGTGTGTGTTGAATGTGTATTTTCTTCCGATTAAAACAAAACTGTTTAAACCATACAATCAAACAATTAGATCAAACGCCTTCGGAACGTAGTTGGCTGCTATGGTAACAACAGGCAGACTCTCCGGGCTGCCTTCAGCAGCTAACGTTAGCTAGCTGGCTTTTTAGACAACCATGGTACCATGGATGTGTTAAGCAATGTACTGTTAAAAGTTACTGCGACAACATTGGCTTCTCTTTAAAGTGGTATGGACAGTTTTCTTGGATGGAATATAGTGTAAATAAGGACGAGCTTTTCAGCAACATGTGCAGACATTTTCCCAGCGGAGCTGAAAGCCCATCAGCCAGAGAGGGTAGTGTGTTTGAGTGCTGGCCCTCACAGAGGTAACATTAAAGTGATGGTTCGGAGTAATTTCACCCTAGGGTCCTTTGCACCATGACCTTGAGCCAAACACCCCCCCAGAAGCTTTTTTCACCTGGGTCTAACATTGGGAGAGTTAGCGTAGAGTATCAGCTGAATAGCTTATTCGCGCAGGGGCTAATGGACCCACGTTTGTATCTCGTAAATGACCCCACTAATAATGCCTGAAATGATACCAAACTTCTAAACTAGTACAAATAGGTTATGTACTCATAAAACGATGGATTGGAAAGTTTGTAAGTACACCAGAAGTTTATGAACACTTGCCTGCTCTCTTCTGCTCTCTGTTGCTGCTGCTGCTGCTACCTGCAGTTAGACGAGTGCAAACAACAAAAATGTTTATTAATTTAATGATTAAATAAGGTAATGTCTCTAAACTTACCTCAGTTATTACTTGTCTCCTGCTAGTTATACTACAGCACTTACTTAAAAAAAAAGTTAAATTAAAAAATATTTTTTAATTTAACAACAGCAGAGAGCAGAAGCCAGCTGGCAAGTGTTATTTACATAAACTTCTGGTGTACTTAAAAACTTTCCAATCCATCGTTTTATGAGTACATAACCTATTTGTACTACTTTAGACGTTTGGTATCATTTCGGGCATTATTAATTCACTTAAATTAAATTTTATTTATAGTATCAAATCATAACAAGAGTTATCTCGAGACACTTTACAGATAGAGTAGGTCTAGACCACACTCTATAATTTACAAAGCCCCAACAATTCCAACAATTACAGTAATTCCCTCAAGAGCAAGCAGTGCGACAGTGGCGAGGAAAAACTCCCTCTTGGGAAGAAACCTCGGACAGAACCAGGCTCTTGGTAGGCGGTGTCTGACGGGCCGGTTGGGGGTGTGATGAACAGTGGCGATAATAGTCACATTAATAATGGAACAGTGACTGGATGTAGCGGGAAGCTGCATGGTTCAGCAGGAAGCAGCAGGGTTCAACAGGAAGCTGCATGACATTGCAGGGCACCGCTGAGCTCAGCAGGGAGTGCAGCAGGACCACGGCGACAGCTGGAACCAGGATCTTGGTGCCAACGTTCTCCAAGGAAATACGCTGGGGGAAAAAACATAAGGACTCCGGGAAGTAAACTCCACAGAAGCTAGGATTAGTAACAAGCATTGCTGGGACTGGATACACACAAATAGTAATAGTAATAGAAAGGGAGACGAGAGAGCAGCTCAGTGTGTCAAAGGAAGGAAGTCCCCCGGCAGTCAAGAACTATAACAGCGTAACTATAACAGCGTAACTAAGAGAGACAGGTCATAAGGAGAGGTAGCTTTTTCGGGCTTAGAACTCTCCCCCTGCCGGATCGGGCTTGGCTGGCCTGCCTCCCTCTACGAACAAGAAACCTCGGACAGACCCAGGCTCTTGGTAGGCGGTGTCTGACGGGCCGGTTGGGGATATGATGAACAGTGGCGATAATAATCAAATTAATAATGGAACAGTGACTTCAAATGGTAGTCGTAGTAGTTCATGTCATATCAGGGCGCTGCAGGGTGTTACAGGATGTAGCGTGGCCCAGCAGAGCATGGATGGACGTAACAGGAAGCAGCACGGTTCAGCAGGACGCAGCATGACATTGCAGGGCACCGCTGAGCTCAGCAGGGAGTGCAGCAGGACCACGTTCTCCAAGGAAATACGCTGGGTGAAAAAACATAAGGACTCCGGGGAGTAAACTCCCCAGAAGCTAGGATTAGTAACAAGCATTTCTGTGACGGGATGCACACAAATGGTAATAGAAAGGGAGAGGAGAGAGCAGCTCAGTGTGTCAAAGGAAAGAAGGAAGTCCCCCGGCAGTCTAAAACTATAACAGCTTAACTAAGAGAGAGAGGACATAAGGATATTAGTGGGGTCATTTACGAGATACAAACGTGGGTCCATTAGCCCCTGCGCTAAGCTATTCAGCTGATAACGCTACTCTACGTTAACTCTCCCAATGTTAGACCCAGGTGAAAAAAGCTTCTCGGGGGGTGTTTGGCTCGAGGTCATGGTGCAAAGGACCCTAGGGTGAAATTACTCCGAACCATCACTTTAAGTAAAACATGTTTCATGCTTCTTGTGTTATTAAGTAACCTAACCTAGTGACCTTCCTATTTAGTAAGAAATGGTGAACACTGATTTTTTTCAAATGCGTTTTGCCCACATTAAATAAGAAGATAACTTATCTGTGAGTGACGTAGTTTTTAGTTTTCTTTGATTCTGTCACTGCTGTGGACTCGTTACACGGTCTAAGATATTGCGCCTTGCTGGCCACTTTTCATTATATCTTTCATAATTAAAACAATGCTTAGCTGGAAGTTTTCATTCTTTGATTTTCTTTTACTGCTGGTAGCCATTTTCTGCTCATGATGTGACCATAGTCCTGAAGCAACAATGCTGTGCGATTTCTGTCTGATGTAGGCTATTCATACGTCATGCAGTATGTAAACGCCTTCTCTGCTGTGTGGGTTCAGGTTTAGTTGCCACTTCGTGCAATAAAAGGGTTAATTTTATAACAGTGCTGTGCAGAGCCAATGCTGCTTGTTCTGCTGGTGCAAATATATTTTAGCCTGAATACGTTAAAACCGACTTTTAATCTATATTGTTGTGTACAAACTTTTTAGATTGAGCTTTGTTGGTTGAGCATGTTGTAAAGCAAGGCAAGGCAGCTTTATTTGTATAGCACATTTCAGCAACAAGGCAATTCAAAGTGCTTTACATGAAACATTAAAAACAGTTAGAAAACAATTAAAAACAATTTCAAAGCATTAAAACAATTAACAACAATTTAAGATCATTAAAAGACAAGAATAAAATGTACAGTGCAGTATAAGAATTTTAAAGAAAGAGCAGTTAAAAATAGGTTATTTAAAGAAAGGCAACATTAAAAAGATATGTCTTCAGCCTGGATTTAAAAGAACTGAGAGTTGCAGCGGACCTACAGTTTTCTGGGAGTTTGTTCCAGATATATGGAGCATAAAAACTGAACACTGCTTCCCCCTGTTTAGTTCTGACTCTGGGGACAACAAGTAGACCTGTCCCAGACGACCTGAGAGGTCTGGTTGGGTCATAATGTAGTAGCAGATCAGTAATGTATTTTGGCCCTAAACCGTTTAGTGATTTATAAACCAGTAAAAGTATTTTGAAATCAATTCTTTGAGGCACTGGAAGCCAGTGTAGAGACTTCAGTACTGGAGTGATGTGATCCACTTTCTTGGTTTTAGTGAGGACTCGAGCAGCAGCGTTTTGAATCAGCTGCAGCTGTCTGATTGATTTTTTTCCAGATCCTGCTGAGACATAAGTCCTTTAACCCTTGAAATATTTTGAAGTTGATAATAGGCTGATTTTTTAATTATGTTAATGTGGCTTTTAAAATTCAGGTCTGAGTCCATGACTACACCAAGATTGCTGGCTTTGTCTGTTGTTTTTAACATTGTCGTTTGAAGCTGAGCGCTGACTTTCAATCGTTCCTCTTTTGCTCCAAAAACAACTACCTCCGTTTTTTCTTCATTTATTTTAAGAAAGTTCTGGCACATCCAATCATTAATCTGTTGAATGCACTTATTTAATTGTTGTATGGGCTATAGTTCCCTGGTGATAAGGTTATGTAAATTTGTGTGTCATCCGCATAACTATGGTAACTTATTTTGTTGTTTTCCATAATCTGAGCCAGTGGAAGCATGTAGATGTTGAACAGAAGAGGCCCCAGAACTGAGCCTTGGGGAACTCTGCACGTCAGATTTGTATGCTCAGATGTATAATTACCTATAGACACAAAGTAGTCCCTATTCTTTAAATAGGATTCAAACCACTTTAGTACTGAGCCAGAAAGACCAACCCAGTTTTCCAATCGGTCAAGCAATATGTCATGGTCTACCGTATCAAATGCAGCACTGAGATCAAGTAATACTAAGACTGAAATTTTGCCACTATCTGTGTTTAAGTGGATGTCATTAAAGACTTTAACAAGAGCCGTCTCGGTGCTGTGGTGTGGTCGAAAACCTGACTGGAAGGCATCAAAACTGTTGTTTAGTGATAAGAAAAAGTTGAGTTGTTGAAAAACCACTTTTTCTTTGATTTTACTTAAAAATGGAAGGTTTGATATTGGCCTATAGTTGCTCATTAGTGTCGTGTCTAGATTGTTCTTTTTTAGGAGTGGCTTGATGACTGCAGTTTTCAGGGCCTGTGGGAAGATACTTGAGAGCAGAGACGTGTTTACAATCTGTAGAAGATCAGAAGCCAAACAATTCGAAACATTTTTGAAACACCGTTGGTAGAATATCAAGGCAACAGGAGGTTTTCAGATGTTGTATAATTTCCTCCAGGTTTTTAAGGTTGATCGTATGAAATTGTGTCATGTTTTGCGTGCACACTGTGACAACACATATCCTGTACTTGATATGGAAGCACTGACTGTTTGTCTAATTTTCTGAATTTTGTCTGTGAAGAAGGAGGCAAAGTCATTGCAAGCCTTGGTAGACAACAGTTCAGATGCTACTGGTACTGGAGGGTTTGTTAATCTATCAACAGTAGCAAACAAAGCACGTGAATTATTATTGTTTCTGGCGATAATGTCAGAGAAAAAGGACCGCCTTGCATTTCTTAGTTCCAGATTATAAATGCGAAGTCTGTCTTTATAAGTGTTATAATGGATCTGGAGATTAGATTTTCGCCAACTGCGTTCAGCTTTTTGACACTCTCTTTTTTCTGTTCTCACAACTATAACATTTCCAAATTGGAGATCTTTTCTTACCAGAGACAGCTTTGACCTTGGTGGGAGCAATAGCATCAATAACATTCGTAATTTTACAGTTGAAATTATCTACAAGCTCAGTCACTGTGGCCCCAGTGAGGGCGGGTGTAGAGGAGAAAAGCTGAATGAATGATTCACTGTTGTTTTCAGTGATATACGGTTTTCT
The DNA here is from genome assembly GCF_004354835.1 of Perca flavescens. Lineage (NCBI taxonomy): Eukaryota > Metazoa > Chordata > Actinopteri > Perciformes > Percidae > Perca > Perca flavescens. The sequence goes on from NC_041340.1 coordinate 28,599,453, forward strand.
GATTAACTTTGTTTGAACACTTTTGGACACAGAGATAGTGCCGTTAAAGAAAACACAGGAATGATCAGAGAGAGCAACATCAGTCACCACAACCTTGGAAATGTTTAGACCCTTTGAGATAATCAAGTCCAGTGTGTGCCCCTTATTGTGCGTGGGCTGTGTAACATGCTGAGTCAGTCCATAGCTCTCAAAAACACAACACAGTTCTTTGGTCCCTCGGTCCTGGGGGTTGTCAACATGAATGTTAAAATCACCAGCAATAATTACACGGTCAAAGTTAATACAGATTATAGACAGCAGTTCATTAAAATCGTCAAAGAAGTTTGCACAGTATTTAGGTGGCCTGTAGATATTTAGAAGTATAGCTTGAGGGGAGGATCTTAGCTGAAGAGCCACATATTCAAAAGAAGCAAAATTTCCATAAGATAATTGCGTACATTGGAATGAGTCATTAAACAAAATGGCGACTCCACCTCCTTTCTTATTCACTCTATTCTCACTCATAAAACTGAAGTTAGGGGGGGCTGACTCAATGAGAACAGCAGCACTGTTATTATTATTATTAGGTTTCAGTTAAAAACATAAAATCAAGATTGTGCTTAATAATAAAATCATTGATTAAAAAAGATTTTCCCGCCAAAGACCTAACGTTTAGTAGTGCTAGTGTTAGTATGTTTTCATTTTTTGGGATAGACTGTGGCTGACGAGGAATGGATGCTAAATTTGCAAAGTTTGCAGTTACGTGCTTATTCACCATTCTTTTTCGATTACCTATCACAACATAAATTGTGGAAGAATCTAATAAGCAGGGCCCAGGCTTGTCTTGGAAAGAGTCATGAGTGCTACTAGGCGTGCAGCCTGGACCCGGCCCATATCAGTTAATGCTTGCTGCATTTTGCACATAAGCATCCTTTTGGGGAGAAGGAGTTAACTGCCGTCCTTGAGGAGGGATAGATGCCTGGCGTTTTACAATGGGATAAGGAAGGGGGGCATACTTGGTTCCAGCATTTACCAGCTGCTTCATCTGGTCAGTGAACTACAACATGGGGATGGGGGAAAGAGGGGAGAGCGACGTATCCTTAAAGAGGTCCTCAAAGCTTTCGTGGTTGTCAAAGGGGTTTGAGGAGTGTTGGATGGGTGAGATGGGGGGTTGAGATTTCTCATCTCCGCTCTTTGGTCTCCCATGGTCAAATCTTTGCTCAGGTGTGGGCTGTAGTGTATCACTGCCGCACTTTGTTGTGTCTTCCTCTTGTTTTGGTTCATCTTGTCTCGTGTCCTTGGCAAAGGGAGCAGATGTGTGGCGCAGAAAGTAAAGTAGGCTAGAGGTGAACAGCTTTACTCCTGGCTTGTTAAGGAAGAGTCCATCTGCTTTAAAAAGATGTCTGCAGCCCCAGAAAATTTTAAAATTGTCAATGAACTGCAGAGAATGGTTGGTACATGCATTTGAAAGCCATCTGTTCAGTGCCAGCAGTCTGCTGAATCTCTCAGCTCCTCTTCTGACTGGTGGTATAGGGCCACTGATAAACACCTTTGCGTTTAGGTAGCTGACTGCGTTCAGCAGATTCATAAAGTCACGATTCAGCACTTCAGACTCTTGCTTTACAACATCATTTGACCCTATATGCAGTATAATGTTCATCACAGTTGGGTGTGCTGCTATGATATCCTGGATTCTTTGGGTCAAGTCAGACACCATGTCTTTGGGAAAACAGAGTATTTTGGTGTTTTTACTGCTTTTTATATCTTTCACAGCAGAGTCACCCACAAACCAGTCATTAGCTTTCCCTGTAGCTTTTTACTTTTAGAATTGCTCTCAGTCCTTACCCTGCTGTGTGACGAGACGTAATCCAGGTCATGTCCAGGGTCCTGCAGCAGAGGAGCAAATCTGTTCTTCACCTGCACACTCATTTGTTGGGGAGGCATTTTGTTGGTGGTTTTACCTTTTGCAGTTGTCTGTGTCCTACTAAGTACAGGGGTTGAAGAGGCGCTCTGCCTGGGTGTTAATGCAGGCCAGCCGGTCATATCACAAATCTCAGGGTGCTGTGCCCTGCCCGTTAGTCGTCCTCCCATTTCCCAGGAAAATGATTTACTCTTAGGCTTTGCACCAAAAGAGTTCCAGGGAGGACTACCGCTTGTAGATTTATTATCCGTTCCACAGCCCTCCTGTTTCTTTGTGGTCTTGCTGGTGCTAGTTAGCCGTGTGTTAGCATGCTTTTGTCCATTGTTTTGGTTCAGTGGTAAAGTGGTGTCATTTCCACATGATCGTTCACTTCCACGTTTACTTCTAACCAGTACATTTTGGTTTCCAGAACTGCATCTTCTGAAGGAGTTTGTAGTAGTCCTCTATGGAGAAGGGTGGCATCTTGCTGCTAATTAGCTTTAGCTACAGTCACTTTAGGACAGGCTTGAGCTATTGGTAGGCCACGCTCACGCAGAAAAATTTTCAAATATGACAATAGCCTACTATGTCTACAAAAAATATATAGTCCAGTGATTTATAAGTATCCAAGAGCCTTTGCTCATAGTTTCTCTCAGAGGAAAAGCAAGATTATCAGCTGAAATATGCAAGCAGAAGCAGGAGCAAGCAGTAGGGCGTCTGCACTGTAAGAAGCAGGAAGAGTTATATGTTGTAGACAGTACTGTTATTGCCGTTGTAATGCATTATTTTGGAAGGTAAAATCGTTGCTGTTTTTTCAATTTGTTCTTTTTGCTACTTCGTCTTTTGAAAATGGCCCACTCACTTTTGTACTGGCCCGCCCAAAATACGTTTTCTGCCTACGTCACTGACCCCAAGGTTTTATAAAGCTAACATTTGTGTCCGATTTCAATTTAAGCCATTTTTGTGAATTGAGGGGTCTCCTCAATTGCTGCTACACTGTAAAAATTATCAGGGTGGTTCTACTTAAAAATGTAAGTTCAATTGCTGCCTTAAAAATGCAGTCTATGTTGAATAAAAATTGTCTGCCTGAGCAGAAAACAGGTGAGACAATCACATCATCAGTCCAACAAAATGAACTGGGCCAATATCAGTCCCTTAAATGCTGGGAGTCTGTGCTTAAAGTTAACTTAGTGTACAAAACAAAATAACAAAAAAGACAGCAAAAGTATTCTGGAATTCTGCAACACTGTGAAGTAGTAATAACGAGAATAAAAACCAATGCACAAAACTCCTCCTAAAGTCCCATTCAATTGAATAGGATACAAAATCCAGAAGCCGGTTTATGGTGCCTTAAGTTCTCCCCTTTTAACATCACAATGCTGAACAGTTGAGTCCAATAAAATAAAGTTAAGTGTTTTTTTTGTTGTTTTTTTTAACTTTTTTAACTTGTCCAAAATGAATGTTTTTTTTAATAGAACAGTGCTAAATGTTTAAGTGTATAAAATACAATGCATTTTGACAGAAACGCTTTCTATATGAGAAACTTCAGAAAAAAAAGACAGGTGTACCTGTTGTACCTCAAGATTCTGTTTCTTAGCCCATGTACTCTGGCAGATGCTTGGTCTGGTGTTATCTTCATCACCACTCTCTGAAGAAACTCAAAAGAATACTTAATGGCTTCTGGGTACTCAAGATTGACACAGTAGATGACACCCATAAGCATGGCATAGCTCCATGCCACATATATAACATAGTTACCTACTGACTGACAATTTGGCAAGCTAAAACGAGGGTCCTAAGAATGCGGTCCTGAAAATGCAGGCTCCGGTAAAGCAGGATGCTACTCTATACATGGCCATTTCAAAACTCAATCATAATCCTCAAATACAGAGCAGGGAAGTCAACATTCCCGATCATTAACACCAAATTTGTTTTCAGAACTTCGAGGGGAGGGAGATTGAAATATAGAAATTCACCTTTAAAAAAAAAGAAAAACACCCTAGCCAAAAGTGAAAGACAAATGTAGATGGGTGATTCTTCAAATACAGGACTTTATCAAGTCCACATGGTAGATTTTCAAGAAAAACATTGTTGTTGTTGTTTTTATTAAAATGCCATTACTGAGACACTTATTCTCCCCCCTCCACCACATCTACTAAAATCTAACTCAACCCATTCCAATCATTGGTTTTCTATAAAGTATTATTTTCTTGTATACCTACCCTGGGGATAGAACAGTAGCACAATAGAAGATTCACTTATATAGACATCCACAGTTTTGCATTAGAGAAAATAATAATGGTCTCATACATTACACATCCTGATGACAGTTGATGGATCTTCGCCTGATATGTAGTGCGGCAGACCAAGCAAAGCAGCAGTCCTCCTCCTCTCATTTGTGTCCTACAACAAAAACAAACATGCAGTAAGATGAAAATGTTATATCAAAGATAATAAATTATGCCTAATTTTATGGTCAACTGCTCCTCCACTTACATCTTTCTGAAGGCAGTCCAAAATGTCCTTGAGTGATTGCTTCTTTCCAGACTTGGTTGCTGCTTTGTACAAGTCCAGCAGTCTTGGGACCAGGCCATCAAGTCCATCGAGAAAAGTTTCCACAAGGTCTGTGGTGACAATTCTCTTGAACTCTGCCCTAATCTGAGGACACAGATAAAAAATATTAGTCTAACTAACTAAAAAACTGTACAGTATCTGACATAAAATCTCAGACTGATTACCTGTCTCTCATGGAGCAGAGCTGGCCATCTGGAAATGACTTCTGTGATGAGTGGCTGATCTCCAATTATCTCTTTTCTGCGCTGAAAAAATGTAGCAACCATCAGGTCTTCTATCAGCTGATGATCCGGGTCTCTCTTCAGCATTTCAGCCTCCATCATCTTGCGCTTCTCCTCCATGTTTTCAGCACTCTGCCCTTCAGGTGGATCTGGACAGTAGTGGACCTCACCCTTCTTTGACTTCTTCACACATTTTCCTTTCGAACCTACTGCTTTTCTTTTGTTTATTACCACCTCAGGGCATCCTGCTGCACTTAACTTTTGACGATAGTTTCCAAGCTTGAACTTCAGGCTGTGAAACCATGAGTACCATCCCTTTCCAGACCCTGGCTCCTTCAGACTGGGATGCTTCTCCACAAGTGCTTTGGCTACATTCTCATAGTGATGTCTTTCAGGATAAGCACTTATCTTTGACATACAGTCTGCCAGTGTGTCAAGGATATCAGTCTTTAAACCTTTGGAAATCACCATCACATATCCATCCTTAGCATACCTACAATTAGCTTCTTTCAGCTGGAGTTCAACATCATGTGAGAACTGTGGAATCGGGAAGGGGTCAGGCCAGTCAACAGAATCCCCACTACTAAGACAAGGGAGGCTGCATGTGTCCAGTGTAGAATCTGAGATGTCATCAGCTGTAAACAACACTTTTAATGTTGCCCTCCCCAGAGGAAGTTCTTTGATGTCTGTTAGGTTGCACAACTGATTATTGAAATCAGGATCTTCAAATTGCAAATAAATCCACCTCTCAGGCCAAGCTTTGTTCACAATACCTGGTACAGCTCCTCAACACTAGATGGGACGTCTTCAGTTGAAAGACGTCTGATGTCATTTTCTGATACGATGATACGCAGCAGCATTGTAGACCAGTTATACCTGAAGAGAGAGAAAAATATGTAGTTGTAAGTGTATTGTTTACTCTAAACTATTCATATCAGTCCCCAATCAGATACATTTTACATTACTTATTTCATTCTCAGGGAAATGGGTCATCTGAATTAAAATGGTTGCCATGAGGCACTAACATTTGTAGTTAAAAGTAGCTTTTATTTTCGTGAAATTTTGAGTGCAATTTATTTCTGCAAATCCACACACCATGTAGTAGCCATTGTTCCACAAAAAGCACAATCCCAGTACAATTTTGTAATCACAGAAGGTGCAATAGTTAAGGACAATGTGTGAAAATGCCATTCTACATTGAAGAGATTGTCATGTTTCAAACATGCCCTGACCTAAAAATCATATTCTGCAGTGTTAGAGTTTCTTGCAAAAATCATATCACCAAGATTAATTTCTGTTTTTCAATGAAAAATATAAAAATGATCATTCCCTCTAACCCAATTCATCTTAATTGCAACATCAGTCAAAATTATCACAATTAGACGTTTTTCAAAATTGTACAGCCTTTGTAAAAATTTACAATTACTTACAGCAGATTTATTTCAGCAAGAATGTCTTTGGAGTGACCAAAAGGCAGCCCTGAATGAAGTATGACACCAGTGGAATGTATTTATTGAGATCATCTGGTTTCACCAACTGACATCCAGTAGGATTTTTCCTCACAAGATGGTAACTCTGCAGATGCTCCATATACTAAGTTGTAAAAGGTTCAATGATGAAGCAAACGTGATTAGCCAACGCAATGCATATTTCCAAAACCTTCCAAAGTCTGGTAGTCCACTTGTGCTCCCTGCAGACAGAATCATTCCCTTTGAATACGTTGTTCCATTCAGAAAGATGTTAGGAGTCAGTCCAACTGTGCCAACATAACCAAATCTATTCCAGATAGCTTGTCTGACAGCAGTGTCTAAGACATCCAGGCACACATCAGACACCTTTGCAGTCTCAGTCTCAGGCTTGAAAAGGCTTGGCATTTCAAGATAATGTGCCAACATAAGTTGATGTCTTGAAGCCAGGGTAAGCAGAATGTTTTTGAAATTGTTGGCATCACGCACAACCTTTTTAAAGAAAGAATGTTTGGCCTCAAACCTGATTCACAGCGTATTTTAGCAAGTGGATTTGATCCTTTTTTGTGGTCCTTTATATGTTTTGCAAAATCCACATGCGATTGAAGGACTGTCAGACAGTTTGGATAAATGCAGCTCAAGCCCCGTCTTCCACATCCATGACTGTCTTTGTAATGACTTACTATTGTTTTTTCATTATAAGTGGCAAAATTGCAAAACTTACAACTCCACTTCATCCACAGTTGCAGCCTAACTGAAATGAATGGACAATCTGCACCTGAAACACAGAAAATACATTACATTTACTCATTTGGCAGGTGCTTTTATACATTTAATTAATTACATTTGAGGAAGAGCATACAAGAATCAGGGAAAAAAAGCAACATTGAATACTAGTCAGACCTATTAACACATACTGCATAAATGGGATAAATACCTAAAGGAATAACTAAGAGTGTATAGTGCATAAATTAATTTAACATGAAGTGAAAGTTTGTTCAAGTTTTTTTTAATTGCACTCTTAGAATAATGTCTGAGTCAACTCGATTAATGTTGTTATCTTTAACGTTACTTGCTCCATTGTTTAACAGCAGCGTCTCTGATCACAGACCGAGACATTATAGTAATACACTACCGTCGGAGCATATCGGCTCATAATTTCACTGCAAATCCCACAGTTTAGGCCAACGAAAGAAACAGCCAAGATGGCGCCAGGAGGCTTATGTTAACGTGGCAGGTTAAATTGGAGCTGATTAGAAATAACGTTACGAGTGTACGTGAATAATGTTACTTTAAAGAACAAAGTCGACAAACTTCACCTTATATTGTTAAGCATACCCTAATGATTGTGTTGAAGCAGCGAAGTAACAATTCTGCGCGGCCAAGGCTAATTGCTGACACGACGACGACGACGCCCCCCACATAGAAAAGCACGGGCAACGGCTAATTGCGGTCACTCCACACACAATGCAAACTAACGTTAACGTTACTTGTAAAACTCCACCGCTGCCATGCAAAGTTTTTGCCAGGCGCAATAAATGTGCTTCCGTTTTGCGTGAATGTTAGAAAATACTAGCTATATAACTGCTCAAGTGTTTCTTCTTTATGAAAGTAAAAAGTAGGACTAGCTAGATAACGATATTAAACACTTAGCTAGATAGCTAATGTGAAGTTTGGTTCAACTCCACCACTTGCATTAACAAGCTGCGCTAAACTATCTTGTGTTTAAAAACGTAACAGCAATTAATTTCTTTATAACTAATTAACTAAATACATTGGATTAATGCATGCAACCACTCACCTTGTTTCGCCTTCTCCTAAATCCGAAAGGCCCGCTTCACGGTAGCTACCAACTGTCAGATGTGGCTGACAAAAACGTAGTCATCCGCTGCTTCTCTTTTGACCATTGTCATTCTGCTCAGTTGGTTGGTTTCCTCGTTTTAAGAATTGCAATCGGGTGGAGTGTATCATTAAGTGTTAAATAATTATATCATAGTTGTTAATCATATTAGATCAAGACACCATTTCTGGGACTATTTGCACCGCACATTGATATTGCCGCCACACCAGGGATCATGGTCACTTTCTGCGAGATCCGGTTTCCATATAACAACTCACACTGTTAAATTAAGTTGACACATTGAAATTTACATGTCATTGAAATGGCTTACAAACTTGAGTTGAAATAGTAATAACTCATGAAATGAAGTCAAAATTTCATAACTCATTATGGTAAGTGGAGGTAAATTATAGAAAACAGTTACTATAACTTATTCATCAGATCCTTTTTTACAGTGTAGCTAGGCTATGTGTCCCATTTAATCCTATGGGAAAAGAGCGTTGCTACACTTTCGGCATAACTATAGTATGAATTTCATCATGACATGTATATCACAGCTCCCCAAGGTCTTAACAAAGCTAACACTTTTGTCCGATTTCAATTTAAGGCATTTTTGTGAATTGAGGGGTCTCCTTAGGATGAGCGGCTAGCTAGGCTATGTGACCCATTTAATCCTATGGGAAAAGATCATTGTTACACTTTCGGCATAACTATAGTATATTTACAGTTTGAATTTCGTCACGGCATGTATATCACAGCTCCCTAAGGTCGTACAAAGCTTAGCTAACACTTTTGTCCAATTTAATGCATTTTTGTGATTTTTAGAGGTCTTGTTAGGAGGCAAGCTAGCTCTCATTGCTCCATCCAACTCACTCGCGGACAAGAGGCGTTTATTTCCCCAATCATTTGTTTAAATAACTCAACACACATATCCATTATAAGATTAACTGGAACCTGTGGTAAGAGATTGCGGGCGTAACAAGCTTGCTGACCATGCCCTCACTCACATAGACCGGCCATTTAGCAGGAAGAGGGGAGCTGCAGGCCCTGGAGCTCTGTCAGGGCAGCGGCGTTTGGTAGTCCGCTTTGCACGGGTATCGAATCTTAAAATGTCAAAGGGCAATTTCCAAATGTAAAATTCAAAAGATAAAATTTCAAATTGAAAATTATGAAATGCAAAGGCTAAAATAAAATAATTTATTTTTTCTATTTGAGATTTTAATTTAAGTATTTCCATTTAAGCTTTTCCATTTCACATTTTGAGTTTCATATTTGATGTTTCTCTTTTCTTATTTCCATTGCCATTTTCAATCAATAAAAGATTTCAAAGATTTCAAATTAAGCATTTATATTTAATCTTTGCATTTTAAATTTGACTTTTTACTTTGCACATTACATTTTCAAATTATCATTTTACATTTCAACTTTGCTTTTTCAGTTTCCTTTTTCTTTTTTAAATTTAATTATGGCATGATTTTTCCTAGTAGTTTAGTGTGTGATGGCCGCAAATGTATTTTTTGCCCTTTTCCAAACAGTTTCCAATAACGGCTTCTCAGATGGTTCTGGGTAGCAAACCATCTGAGCATGCTGCATGCTGCAGGGTTCAGAAAAATTTTGCCCTTAGACTTATTGATTTTTAGGTAGTTTCCATGTCCACTGGTGTGAAAATCTAGGTCTATCATTGCTTGTGTGAAGGTAAAACCAATGAACAAACACAACTAAATAAATTTCTCTTACATTAACCCATTTTCTACAGTATGCTTTGTGCTGCTGAAGCAGTGGCAGCCACCTACGGGCTGTGTTTATGTCTTCATACAACACACTCATTTTCACAGTATGACAGACAAATATGGGTTTATTTTTTATTATGACAGCAACCCGGCACTGTGTTACAATGGGTTATGACAGTCACACATGCACACGCACACACAGATACAGATACAGTACACTGTAGCTTAGCAACCATCTGCTGCACACACACACATACACATTTTGTCCACATCTAAAATCATGTTAACATACTCTGAAGATCTCAATGAAGATTAATTGACATTACTCACTATATACCAAACTCAGGCATCAACTCAACTTGGTCTTATTAGTGTCCTACATGCAAAAGGATCCTCTAATTGTGATATTTGTTTTTCTTATATTGACAAAAGTGTGGTAATCCTGGGAATTATTTATGCTATTCATAACATCCAATCCAATCCAATCCATTTTATTTATATAGCACATTTAAAAAAAAAAAGGTTTACAAAGTGCTAAACAACATAGAAACACATATAAAACACATAGAACACATAAAACAACATAAGACCACACAGTTCTCATGCTGGGTTAAAAGCCAGGGAATACAAGTGAGTTTTAAGGCGGGATTTAAAAGATTCGAGGGTCAGGGCCAATTTGACCTGTGGAGGTAGCTCATTTCACAGTTTAGGCGCTGCAGCTGAAAAACCACAGTCGCCCCTGGTTTTTGGAGCTACCAGTCGAAATTGATCAGTAGACCTAAGTGACCATGAGGGGGTGTAAACTTGTAAGAGGTCTGAGATGTAGCGAGGTGCCAACCCATTCAGTGATTTAAAAACAAACAATAAGATCTTAAAGTGTATTCTAAAATGGACCGGGAGCCAATGTAGCGAGGCCAGGACTGGTGTTATGTGTTCATGCTTGCGAGTTCCGGTTAAAAGACGAGCAGCTGAGTTTTGTACTAACTGTAAGCCTGAGAGAGAGGTTTGATTAATGCCAATTATTTTTTTAATCAGGGGTTCCACAACTGCTTCTTTGACATATGTTGGAACAACACCTGCTGCCAAACTACTATTAATGATTTTTTGAACAGTCGGGCCAATAGTCTCCCAGGCTTCCTTAAAGAGGCGAGGGGGCACTATGTCAGTGGAACAATATGAGGGTTTTAGTTTCGTAACGATTTCAGTGAGATTTAAAAGCGAAACAGGCTCAAACTGGTTGAGGACAGTTGAGCAAGTGCTAACTATGGAAGGGTCAAAAGCGGGGGATGAAATATGGGCTCTGATAGTGGCAACCTTGCCTAAAAAGAAGTTAAGACATTTTTCAAAGACTTCAAAAGAAGCTTCCAGGTAAGAGGATTGTGAAGAATTTAATAAAGATTCAATAGTTTTAAAAAGGACCTGAGGTTTATTAAAATTTTGGAAGATAATGTCAGAAAAATATCATGTTTTTTCAGCTTTGACAGTTTTCTGATATTTTCTCAAGCTTTCCTTAAGGACTTCATATGATACATGGAGCTTGTCCTTTTTCCACCTGCGCTCAGCTCTCCTGCACACACGCCTGGCCTCATGGGTGGCATCATTGAGCATAGATTTAGATCTGAGGCACCTAACTTTTTGCGGAGCAGACGTTAAGAATGTCGGCACAGGTGGAAAGGAAGTAAGAAGAAGAAGAAGAAGAGTATTGACCCTTCGCTAAGCCACGCCCGAAAACCGCCACAGGCCAATCGTGGCTTAGCAACCGTAACTACCCAGATAGCAAGCACATTTGGGCCGATTCCGGCTGAAAAGCGCTACTGTCGACTCAGTGTCGGCAGCGGAGTAAAGATAATGGGCCAGAATCGTGCCGACTGTGTACACAACACTTCTGGCTGACATACGGCTTTTTATGAAGAGCCAGTGTCGGCTAAAAGCAGTTTTACTCGCGCTGGCTCAAATACGGCGTTTTATTAATGGGCCAGTGTCGGCTAGAAGCAGTTGTACTAGTGTCAGTTCCGTATTCGGTGTAGCTGTGTATTTTTACCGTTGGTTCGTTTTGTCACAGTCGGGCCACAACGAGAATTATGGAACTCAGCCGCCTGAAAAAAAAAGTTTTGGCGGTTAAATTCAAGGACTCTGCCGGAGATTTGCATTGCATTTTCCAAGGCAAGTAATTAAATGTAATGTTTATTACAGTGTTGTATTACATTTAGAAGCTGTTGTCAAGAAGAATTGTATTTTAATATCTTTATAACAATTAGATCGTTTGTGACGATAGGCTATCAGAAAACATTCCGATATGTTATCACAAATAGGCTAGATGAGTGCGATCTCATTGTGTAAATTTAATTAATTATCTTGTTTTATTATTATAACTGCTCCAGTGCACTATAGCTAATCCAATGATTTGGAGTTATTTTGAGTGTTAGTTCATTCAACGCCAGCGTCGATTCATCTGTTGAATGAATGGGTTATATCAGGCCTAGCATTCTGTGACCCATTGAATTACATAGCCAATTCTGTTACATAGCCTATATATATATATATATATATATATATATATATATATTTCAACTAAGGGCGATAGATAGATATTAATATAATATTAAGATAATATTAACAAAAGTTTGCTTACTCAAAGTGTTTTGGTTTGGCATTAATGGATGTGTGTGTGTGTGTCATTTCTTCCTCCAGAGTCAACATTGGAACCAGCAACAAACATGTCGTAGTTTCTGTACTACACCTGGCCCGGGGACCAAGCCGAGTCTCAGCCAGATCTGTCTTACAGTGTCTGGGCCAGAACTGGGCCAAATAAAACACTGTCATTTTACAGTGTCTGGGCTAGAACTGGGTCAAAATAAAACAATACAAGTCACTTTACAGTGTCTGGGCCAGAATTGGGCCACATAAACAAAACAAATCATTTTACAGGGTGTGGGCCTCATCTGGGCCGGAGGGACTGTTTTTGTGTTTATTTTCCATGTGTGGACCAGTTTTGGGCCGGGGACCCAGCCAGAACTGGGCCAGAATTGTAGCAAAGATTTGGCCCTGTGGTGGGCCAGACAAATTTTGTTATGTGGGTAGGTGCAGGAGGTCTGTCAAGCTTCTCGAGTGAGGGAAACACGCCGAGGCGTTGTGCAAATCCGATACCCGGTATCCTAAAAGTTTGGACGGGGTGGTTGAATTTGTTCCCTTCCTGAAACCTAAAACCCAAGGGGAGAAATGCCGGACGTGGCTCAAGCAGTGTGGGAGGCCCCATTCACAACTAAATGTCGACAAGATTAACAAAAACACCTAGCTAGCTACGTTTGCTCCAAGGCAAGAACACGTTAATGTTAGCTAGCTAGCTAGCTAACTCAGCACAGCATTGCTTGGAAATAATGACGGTTCTTTGTTCATAATGCATATATTTGAACGTAAAATAAAGGACAATTCCGGCGCAAAACAAACCTAGGGGATAATAACTGCTCCCAGTGCAGCTGTCAACCTGGGCGGACTGTCCTCAGCATGCCCCAACCGCGTCGCGTTGTTTGGGCGGGGATCGGCTCACATAAAAAGGCAATGTCGGCAACCCACCCGAGCCGTTTTGAAACATGGACCAAGGAGTTTAACGCGTGCACGAGTCAGAGGGTTGACCTGTGGCGCAATGAAAGTGAGGGCCGGCTGAGGTGAGATCTTGGTCCCTCGGGGTCAGGCACACCACCGGCCCGTCTCGCCCGCACCGTCGGGGAGGTGGAGTGTGTGAGCACTTGCGAGGGCGAAGCCAGAGGAAACTCTGGTGGAGGCCCGTAGTGGTCCTGACGTGCAAATCGGTCGTCCGGTCACACAGACCTCCGTAGTGAATTTGCAGCCATAACCCCACAAAAGGCCAAAATAGCAATTTGGCTCTCTTTCTCTTCATTCTTCTCCTCCTCAGCACCTGCTCATTAATGCTATGGCTGGCATTACACAAACGTTTTGAAATATTAGTTTCACCGTTCACACTGACATCTGATATAGGCCACATTTTAAAAGGTAATGTGAACAGCCCAAAAAAAATCGGATCTGAGCAAAAAATCTGAATTAGGCATTAAGACTTGCGGTGTGAACGTAGTCTTAAATAAACTGTCTGTACACTTACAATGTTTCAATGCTTTGGTTAACACTTAGGGACCCTCGTTATCCTACCGTTGAAGTATGGTGATATTTGAGCCTTTATTTTATATATATATATATATATATATATATATATATATATAGGTATAAATAGCGATTTGTTTTTACTTTCCCTGTGCACCAAATACTAGCGTTGTAAGCTAATCAGTGGTCTGTATCGCAAGATTCTTGCCAATATGCACAGCCTGGCTCAGGAGCCTATCTGCTAAACTTAACACTAAATTATACAGTCAACTCAAAATGTGTGCTAAGATTATTGGTCAACCTGTTGCACACTCCTTTCAAACAACCCATAAGAAGAGCATGCTCAGACTTGCTAACTGCATCTCTTCTGACTCCATGCATGTTTTATGAATAATCAAATTTATCCGGGAAAATTAAGCATGATAACTTTCTGCAGGACCCTGAAGGTCTTCTCAGTCTTATCCAGCTATGAACAATCACGCACAGTTCTGTAAATGCTGCCAAACATAGAGGATTATACATGGTTAAAATGAGCCCGTGAATACTAAATGCGCATCAGAGTGATATTAGCATTTGAATACTAATCAAGCACTCTTCATCCTTCTCTCTCACCAATTGGGTATGTACGTTTCTAGCTGCTGTTCAGAATGTCAGTGATTGCTCTCATGAGCCAAGCGCCCATGGTAATTTTTTTTTTTTTCAACCTGGACCCTATTTTCGCATGCAATGGTGTCTACAAAAATCTTTGAAAAAAAGTCCAATATTGAGCAAAAACGCTGTAACCATCAGCCACAAACCAGGCTGCAATGTAATCCTACAAGGCATATTGTGCATCGTCACTTTCCATCCACTAAAAGTACTGTTTTTGCCACTGACAAGCTCAGATTTTTATAAGAAGTGTCTGACATCATTTAAATAAACAACACTTTTAGCGTGTAAAACAACACTTTTGTAGCTTGTTTTGCTGCTGCCAACTGCAGCGATCTTGCTTAAAACTGGAACAAACACTTACAGTCATACAAAAACATGGGAAAATAGGGTCCAGGTGAAAAAAAAACTAAGTTTAAATCAGTGCTTCTCAGTGATAACTCACCAGCGCGCACGGAACACAGACAACAATATACAGTACATTAGTTACATACAAACATAGAAAATTATTTCATTTTTGCCTGTCAGTTGGGGGCCCCCTGGAGGGAGGCTCTGTTTCAATTGAAACAGTTGAAACAAAGCTAAGGCCACTTATGTGTGTTGGGTAGCTTCGCTGAATCTTCTTCCAGTGTGAAATAATTGGTAGCTTGCACAGCTATGCTTTCAAAGTAGCTTACCTAACACAGAGTAATCTCTTTTCCGCATCAAACTGTCTAAAAACAACTAGACCTTTGTTATGTATCTTGATAAGTTGTATACTAACATCGCACGTGTTTCCAACAATGTTAAAGTAGGTAGGTAACAGTGTGTTTCATTTGGTTTCCCATTAATGGCGTCATATAACCTTTACCCCCTCTAGTTGTTCTAACTAAACACAGGAAACACCAGATGGTTTTCATGTCAGATAGATTTTCATTGGCAATGGTGGTTGTTTAACAATGAAGAACAACTCTGATGATCCCAAAACCTGTTTTGCTTTAAGTGTGATTTATAATAACAAAGAGAGGGGTTGAAGAATTAAAAGAGCAGGGAGAGGATAGAGTAAGAAACAGGCAGAACAAGGGTAAGTCAGTAAATATAGGTCTATTTTACTCCCAAAAACAGAGTGAAGCAGAGAAAGCAAAAATGAGAGTGCAGATATTAGTACATTTATTGTGACTCATAGAAAGAAGAAGCTGTCTCGTTGACTTAGTGTTATCTCATCTGCTGCTGTGCCGCAAGCTCCTTGTGCGTCTGCATGAGTGTGTTCATATATTTTTGTCTGTGTAGATGTGTTTGTGTTTACATGTCTGTGTGGATGTGAAATGGTTTACTAGCTGACTCCGAAGACCATTATTGATGCTGTTTTCAGCCTTCAAATGGTGGCCATGTTCCACAAAGTTGTTGTTTATGGTTGTTGGTGCTGCATTTTTTTCTTTATTTTCTGAGCCCAATAGATGGCGCTCTCTGTTTAACTGTTAAAAGCTTACTGAATTGCCATTACTTGAGCCTTTTTCTTTAAACCTTTCAAAGAACACCATCTAGTCGGGTCAACAAATACAGGTTTATAAAGCTTCATTGAGACATAACTAGAAATA
This sequence comes from Perca flavescens, assembly GCF_004354835.1. Lineage (NCBI taxonomy): Eukaryota > Metazoa > Chordata > Actinopteri > Perciformes > Percidae > Perca > Perca flavescens. The sequence goes on from NC_041340.1 coordinate 28,615,504, forward strand.
ACCTTACGCTTTCTTCATATATACATTCTTAACTCCAGTGGAATTATGAGGACTATAGTTAACTGCTCCTCAGATCTCTAGCTAGCTAGACTATCTGTCCAATCTGAGTTTTTTGTTGCACAACTAAAACAACCATGTTGAATGTTACACATGTTCCACCAAAACAAGTTCCTTCCCGAGGCTATTTTGCAGAGGCACCATTTCTGCATTTGGGGCTTAGCACTGCCTGAGACGATTATGTTTGGTTTAAAGAAATGCTAATAAATTACAGCAGGGGTCTTCAACCTTTTTTAAGCCAAGGACCCCTTAACTGAAACATAGACAGAGCATCCCCTACTACATATATTGTATAAAATGAAGTTGCATAATAAACTGGGCCTACATTAACATGTAGGGTGCCCAAAAGCCTTTATGCATACCTTTTTCGCATAGACTACTAAGCTATTTTAATAGCATAATAATTGGCATGATTTTATAAATCAAGTTTTAATGTTAAACAAACATGTGGCACAGTGAATCCTTAGGATTAACTAATCTGTGGATGACCAGTAAGCAGTGGGGATTTTTATTTTCTAATAATATGTTGGATTCTAGGGGTGGGGGAAAAAAATCGATACAGCATCGTTTCGCGATATTTTCTTTGGCAATATTGAAAACACAGACGCCAAGTATCGATCTATCTGTTGGTCAGTTTGTCTGCTTGACAATCCCATTTTGCAGCAATAAAATGAAAGTGAGATGAACAAACAGAGAGATGTATCTTTTTAAATTAAACAGATGTTGACAAAGTTTCCTTTTGGGGACATAATTTGAAATTGGGAAAAATTTGAGTTGGAAAAAAGGTAACAAATTGCAATATATCGCAGAATGTAGCAATATGTTTAAAATCGCAATAATATATCGTGATATATTAAGTAACGTGATGATATGGTATCGTGAGGCCTCTGGTGATTCCCACCCCTATTGGATTCATGTTAAGACTTTTTATTTTTGAAAAAAACTTTCAAACATTAACAATAATTTTGAGGCCCCCCTGCATTGACTCTGAGGACCCCCTAGGGGTCCCAGACCCCCTGTTGAAGATCCTGAACTAGAGCACCTTTTTCTCCCATCCAGGAATGTTGTGTGGACTAACCAGACCTTCTAAAGCTGCCTAATTAAGGTTTTTAATATCTTCATTTTTCTGTTTCTGTACAGATTGAATGAAAAAATTGAATGAAAGAAAATACTTCTGTACAGCATCTCTACTGTAAGCGCATGTAGCGAATCTATCAGCACATCTTTTGGTTTTGGCCTCCCTAAAAGCAAAAATTTTATAGTTGCTGCACCCAACTGTTATTCGCCAAGGAATAACACGTGCATGTTATGGGAACTAGTGCACTGCCCGTTCCAATCAGATGCTTGCTTACAGAAGGCCCCCAAAGTAGAGCACCATTGCCAGACCTTCCTCCATAGCACTGCAGAATCAGGGTCTGGCTAGTCCACACAGCATTCCAGGATGGGAGAAAAATGTGCTCTGGTTTATTGGCAATTCTTTAAACCAATCACAATCGCCATTGGCGCCGCTGGGCGCTACACGGAGCCCCATTGCCGCTGCAAAATAGCCTGGTGATTGAACTTGTTTTGGTGGAACATTTGTACGTTTAAAAGTTGTTTTAGTCGTGCAACAGAAAACTCAGATTGGACAGACAGTCTAGCTAGCTGTCTGGATTTACCCTGCAGAGATCTGAGGAGCATTTAACCATAGTCCTCATAAATCGACTGGAGTTTAAAATTCCAACACAAAGAAAGAGGAAGGTAATGGACATCCGGCCAAAAAGAAGAACATATGGTGGAATTCCGGCGGCAACGGAGCAATCCCGGAAGTGGAAAGTCGTGGATACACACTAACCCCAAAAGCAACTGTGTACTACTGACTTACAGTGTACTTCTACTTCAGAACAATTGCACTATTTACCTGATGAGAAACGTTACAGGTTATGCTGCAGATTCAGATTTTACTCACAAAATCACAATTAAAATATGATGAATTATTATTCATATATATATATATATATATGTATATATAAGTAAATGTAAGTACATTGTAAATACATTGTGCTAGGAATGCCTCTCTTTTCCCTTTAAGTAAAGATTTGAATGCAGGACTTGTACTGTACGGTATTAATAGTTTAACTATTCATATTTAATAGTTTTACTTCAAAAAAATGTTTTGAGTACTTTTTCTACCACTGCCAATACCAACAATCCCAGTTAGAGAAAGGGTGAAAAGTAAAGCAAGATGCTGTTTTCCAGGGCCCCAGAATCATTATATTACTTTGTTGAACATTTCAGTTAATCTAGGCTCGCCAAAACTATTAATTTTGTAATTTTAATCAAACTGATTTCACATCTGATTTTATCTAACATATCTTATCATTATCTGATGAAAAAAACAGGTGCCTACTGACATCATCCTCTCTTCCCACGTGAGTGTGCTTGAGAGAGAAAGAGGTGGAAGGCAATGGGAGTTTTTTATTTTAAATACATTTTAGTGTTGTATTTTTCTTCAACGATATTGCATGTTGATATTGCCACACACAGCATTTTGGCGGTGCTGTCTCGTCTCGTGATTTATCATATTATAGTTAACAAATTTTAACACTTCAGCATTGGTATTAATTTCCAAAACAGGCTTAGTGGCCTGAGGCGCTGTTCTTGTAGGCTCCTGCTCATTGACTCCAGGTAAGTGAAGAAAAGTTTGGTTAGTATATGCAGCAATCATGTAGTGTTGGTAGCAGCAAAAAGTCAACCGCAGTTAGAGCATAGGCGGCGCCAGGGAGGGGCTAGGATTGCCATAGCACCCCTTAGCACCCCCAAGAAATTTCTGTGGTTGATTTATAAATAAATAAAAAATCGTTATTGAGTAAATAGTTTAATTTATGTTTGAAAAATGAATAAATATATTAATAAAACAAACCGATTATTTTTAGGCTAAAAAACACAGGTGATCGTATTCGGCCAAAGGGTGCAGCACACATTGAACTTTTGACTTTACTTCCGCAGTAATGTTTTCACAAAGAAGAAGAAGAGCTCAATATTTGGAGCCGTTAGGATCAGAGAAGTGAGTCTAACGCTATCAAAGGATAGTTTTTTACTCCCTAAACGACTTTATCAAAACCTGTAAATGAGACTGACAGATATGGTGAACTTGTCACCAACCGGGACTAAGAAAAGCGGCCGGAGGAAGATGACCTGACCACAGCCGTGATTGCTGCTGAGGATGCTTAACGTCACCCTGCTGTAAATGTCATTAGACCAGGGGATTGCACAGCCAGGCCACAGTGGGTGAGTCAGCTGATAGGGGTCCATGCAAGAGCATTACAGTAAACATGTGTTTTACAGAAATGTGAATAAATGGATCACTGAATCTAAAGTTATACAGGGCATTGGTTTATTTTCAGCCCAGAAAACATGTTCGCCCTCAGTGGCTTATTTAGATGTATTAAGTCACTACAGATATGACTACAGTATTTCGACCATACGTGCAAGTGTGAAAACTGTGTGAGCATACATGCGTGTGTGTTTTTATGTGTGTGCTTGGCTGTGTGTGGTGTATTTGGCCTGCTGCATTACTCTTCTGAGCCAATGTATGAGAGCTGCAGTAATGATTGTTTGAACCCGGCTTGTTGGCTGGTATTTGAAATATGTTTGGTGGGCTAATCAGAGTTCTATGGTGCTGTTGTATCGGCAACTTTAAATCAATCTCTCTCATTCACTCGCTTAGTAAACCGCGGCGGAGGTGGGTGGGCATCTGCCCGTGTGTGTGTAATGTTAGGCTATTTGTGTCAAGGGAAACTCAAAATTTCAGAGCACCAGCAAAAGAACAGCTCACATGGAGGGTCCTCGCTGTATAGTTAGATAACAGCTAGTCTATATCCTCGATGTTCCACTTCCGGGATTGCTCCTGTTTCTGGAAATTCTGCCAGATGTATGACTTTTCGCCCAGATGTCCGTTTCCTTGTGCTTTCTTTGTGTTGGAATTTTAAATTCCGGTGGATTTATGAGGACTATGGTTAATTGCTCCTCAGATCTCTGCAGGGTAAATCCAGACAGCTAGCTAGACTATCTGTCCAATCTGAGTTTTCTCTCGCACAACTTAAACAACTTTGAACGCACACGTTCCATCAAAAAAGTTCCTTCCTGAGGCTTTTTGCTGTGGCTCCGTCTGGCGCTTAGCGCCTCCCAAGACGATTGTGATTGGTTTAAAGAAATGCCAATAAACCAGAGCATGTTTTTCTCCCATCACGGAGTGCTGTGCGGACTAGCCAGACCCTCCTCCGCTGTGTGTGGAGGATGGTCCGGCAAAGTTAAAGAGTTAAATGTCCATTACGACAGAACTTAAGGCAAAACACACCTCAAGTAAGGGTTAACCCCTTTGTCAGTTCAGGAAGTTACAGTGGTAAACACTGTTTACACATAGTCACGTTTCCTGAATCTTGTTCTGAGCCATTGTCAAAATGGCCACAATAATGAGAACAAGACAAATATACAATGACAAATAACATCGCAAAAGAAGAAATCATCCTGATATTGGGCTTCATTCATCATATAGAAACAACTGTATATAGGTAAAGCACACATACAATTACCTAAATCTGTAGCTGCGTGGGGGGAGTGATGACACAAAGTAAAAATAGAATTAATTGCATAATAGTGATACTTACAAATATAATACAATTTTATATTATTTTAATTATACAGGTACAGGGATCCCAACCAAGATAGTTATAACGGGTGCCCACTTTCTTATAAAAAAAAATAGGCACTTTTTGGCCTAACCAAGGCCAACTTGCTGGAGGAAAATTTTAAAATGACCTCACAAGATGGGAAGTCCTCCCTTTATCCCTAATAGGGTGAGTGGAAACAATATGAAAGGACATTTTGCCAAGGCTCCTCTTTTTGTACAATCTCTACCCCTAGAGGTCCCCATCTCTATATTTAAAACTCTTAACAAATGGCTATCTACATTTATTTGGCAAAAAAAAGACCTAGAATTAAACCTAAAAGAATGTGTTCAAAAGAAAATGGGGGCCTAGATTTACCTAACCTGAAAAATCACTATTTGGCAGCTCAGCTTACATCATTAGTTGCGTGGATATCTCAAGATAAAGATACCTAATGGGTTGGGATGGAACAGACAGACTGCCCAGAAGTGCACTTGGACACGATTGCATTTATGAATCAGGCTACCTGGAGAATAAATAAAAGTAGCAATCAATGGGTAAGAACCACTTTCAAAATCCAAATTAGGCGTCAGGGCGTTAAGAGTTCAAAAAGCGGGGAGAAAAAGGTTTAATCATGCTGGGTCAGTTATTTGAAGGAGGAGACATGATGTCCTTTGAACAGCTTCAACATACTGTAAATATCACCTTCCGGTCCATTATCTTTTAAAATACCTACTGTACAGCTTAGACATTATTTACAAAAGCAGGAGGAATGGGATAAATATATATATATATATATATATATATATATATATATATATACATACTTTTTGTAGCTATTGTGCAGCCGTTGGGGGGTTAGGCTTCATCCAGTTCGTTGGGAAGTGCATCTAATAAAAATAACAGTGAGTCCATGGAAAGGTCCACTGCCACAATTTTTTCCAGTTCATCTTTGATTTTTACGTTGGTTGCAGGTTTCACATTGATAATGGAAATCAAATATGCATCCTTATTTGATTAATCAAAGAATTGATGTGAATTGTTAGTTCTAAAGTAGATGCCCTGATGGACATGAATGAATGTGCTTACACACTTCTTTCGTGTTCACTAAAATAGCCTGTTCACAAGCTGCCTTTAGTAACTGTAAGACTAATGCTGCCTCACTGTTTAGATAACCAAATATGGGGCATGAGCCAATAGATAAACAGCACTGTTTTCCTTTTAAATCCCATTATAATGTGTTGTAGTGTGTCTCATTAAGCTGGGTCAAATGCAATAAAGACATATTGCTTATTATTATGGATGGATCGTTATTAGCCAGCATTTTTGTTTTGATGCTCATAGCTAGAACTTAAGAGATTGCTGAGACAGATGTATGTACAGCTGGGCACTGAGCCGTCAAATCTCCCGGATATTGGGTCATTCCTGCACAGTACTTTTTGTTTAGTTTTCTATTTATTCCTGCGTTCTTACCAGGAGGCATCAAGGTAAAATACTCATGTCATGCCAATGAATTATTGGATGTTGAGGAGAGAGATGGAGAGAGGGGAAGAGAAAGAGCTCTGCAGATTTGTCAGTAAGGTTGCCAGCTGAGAAGTTATCTACTCTCTGCTCTGGCAAAGTAATCAATTTCTGCCTCTTATGCTCGAAAACAGCTTCACACTTTCTCTACTGCAGATTTACTGGCACCCTTGGCCATACTTTAAGCAGCCTCTAAATTTAATTCATATGATTTGGGGGGAGTTATAGATGGTTGCTTGAACCTACTGGAAGTTAAATGAGACCTATTATGCTTTCCCGTTCTGTTACTGTATATCTATAATGTCACAGTGTTGGATGTTCATATTAAAGGTGGCCAAACATTAAAATAATGAAGTAAACAAATGTAAAAGAAATCCCTGTGAGCATAAAACCTCATACCACAGTTCTAAACACAGTTTTTAACAGTTTTTTTTTTACTCTCAGCGCTGAGTGACTCACACTATTGATACACGTATCCTTAATTGTACTGTATATGCACATAAGTTAGGACATTAACATTACTAGGAGTTTACATTTAGGCAACTTGAGCTGCACTGCTACATTCACACGGGACATGCCCCACTCTCTGCATCACCTGACACATCTAAAAATGCTCTGGCTTGCTTTGTATTTCTCTAAACCAATCACAAGCCCCAGATGCATAATAATATAATATAATAACATATAATATATATATATATTATATGTTATTATTTTTTATTTTTTTTTCGTGTATAGTTGAGTTGCTTGACCTTGTTTTAGTGTCGGAGGTATGGCTTTTTGGCTGCAACTCTTCCATGAAGACCACTTCTGGCCAGACTTCTCCAGACGGTAGATGGGTGTACCTGGGTCCCACTGGTTTCTGCCAGTTCTGAGCTGATGGCACTGCTGGACATCTTCCGATTTTGAAGGGAAATAAGCTTTATGTGTTTTTCATCTGCTGCACGTTTCCTATAAGTGTACCTATAAGAATTGATGCTTGTTTGAAGGCAAAGGGTAGTAACACCAAATATTGATATGATTTAGATGTTTTTTTGGTCGCTGACTTTGCATTTTGTAAATTGATAAAAATAAACAATCATTTATATTTTTGAAAACATTCTTAGTTTACAGCATTTTTTCCACACCTGCCTAAGAATTTTGCACAGTACTATATATGAAATTTATCCTCACTGTGCTGCATTTGAATAAACTATGAAGGTCGCGGGTCACATCTATCATCTGTATACCAGCGATGTCTCACTCCCTTTTCCTCGCCTTGCTGGTCTCTTGCTCACAGAACTGATGTTTTGATCTTTTTTCAGATGGAAATGCTGGGTGCATATATTGTAAAATGAATTGTGTTTACCTGAAAATATGACTGGAGAGATTTAAATATTCCTGTTAAAAAAAACTCGGTAATCGGATAATGGAAACACTGCAATAAGGGATTCTAGACATTTTTTGTCATTGTTTTGTGGTGGTAATTGATTTCCAAGAATACATATACATACATATGCATGAAGTAAACATAATTATACACTCCCATGTTGATAAGAGTATTAAATACTTCACAAATATCCCTTTAAGTGTGCCTGGGTAGCTCACCTGATGGAGCGCAAGCCCAGATCCAGAGGTAAACTCCTCGACACAGCAGCCGCAGGTTCGACTCCTACCTGTGGCCCTTTGCTGCATGTCATTCCCCCTCTCTCTTCCCTTTCATGTCTTCAGCTGTCCTTTAAATAAATGCCTAAAATGCCCACAAAATAATCTTACAATTTTTTTTATATATCCCTTTAAGGTACATTTTAACAGAAAATAAATATGCAATTAATTGGTGATTAATTGTGACAAAATATTTTAATCGATTGACAGCCCTAATATATGGAAAAGTTTAACTACAGCAAAGCTACCCTATAGTAGAAATATTATTTAACTAACTAAAATTCATTAAATTAAACCCATGTACATGTGCATTTACTAAATGTAATGCAGAAAAGCCACATGCCAGCAATGCCACTCAATTGAGTGTATTGCAAAAAATGCCCTCTTGTTCCCAGAATTTACATAAACCAAAAAATACCCCATTATTCATGGGAAAGTGCAAGGAATGTCAATTTTGTGTGGTGTGGTGGTGGCTGCCTGACGAATGCATGCCTTCACAGCAGTCGGGATGAAAGAAAAAAGAGGGTGTGGCTGGTCGAAGGGGGTTCAGTTACAGTAGAGAAGTAATGGTAAAATAAAATAAAAACTTTTGTATTTAACTTATGTTATGGTATTTGTATTGATCTCGTAATGTAACACTAACATTAAGACATACTTTATTGATCCCGCAAGGGGAAATTACATTTTTTCACTTTGTTGTTAGTTATTACACACAAGCCCAGGACCTATACATGCACTAATGGAGGGTGTCAGAGTGAGGGGGCAGCCCATTAAAGGCACCTGAGCAGTTGGGGGTTAGGTGCCTTGCTCAAGGGCACCTTGGCAGTGCCCAGTAGGTGAACTGGCAACTCTCCAGCTACCAGTCCACACTCTGTACTTGGTCCGCACAGGGACTTGAACGGCGACCCTCCAGTTCCCAAGCCAAGTCCCTACGAACTCAGCTACTGCCACCCCAGATGAATGATGAATATTTTTATATTAACATTTGTTTAAATTACTAAATGCGTACATATTGCTCCTAATGACAAACCCACAGAGCAGGGGCGGGTCTAGAGGGGGATCTGGGGTGGCACCTGCCCCTGAAATATGAATGTTTGGGAAAAAATTTGTTATGTGAAATCACAGTGACTTTTGACCACCAAAATGTTATCTCATCCCTGTGTCCAAGTGGATGTTCATGCCAAATTTGAAGAAATTCCCTCCAGGCGTTCCTGAGATATTGTGTTCATGAGAATCGGATGGACGGACAACCGGAAACATATTATGCCTCCGGCCACGGTTTTTCGCCGGTGCGGAAGCATAAAAAGAGTGTGAATATACATTCAAATGTATGTTAATGTAGCTTTGTTGGTGCTAAATGTGCAAATAGGTAACTGTATGCTAACATTCACCCTAACAACTTTATAAGGTCATAATCAAATATATATATATAGTGTTGCACTGCACCCAAGTGAACAATAATAAATAAACAAATGCAGCTTTAAATAACATGCTACTTATTTGTAACTAATATTATAATGCACTTTATTTAACATGTTTATGTAATAGATTTATTTCTTGGTTTATTTTTGCTGATTAGTTTGTTCGTAGATTTTCCTGGATAACAATTAAAAAAGCTAAATTGACAAATCTCCCATTCCTCTCATGCTCTTGGTCTTCTGGTCAAGGGACATTCTGTTTCTGTCTATGTGTCTGCCTCCCTCTCTCATGTTTTGGTTTTTATAATGTTGCGTCAGTCTCTCTAAAAGGGCCATGTAAAAAAGCATTTGGCTGTCATCATGTAAATGCTCTGAATCCTTTTTACACCTTAATGTCAGCTGTGAAGGATGTGAAAACATCTAAATGATTTCTCTTTGTCAGGCTGCATGAGACTGCATTCCTCTTATCATAATTACGTGTGTAATACTTTTGATGGCTTGTTGTAATTTAAGTGGTCTGAGAGAAAACTAGATTTCTGCACCTCCTTTTTGCTCTTTTTTTTAGGCTTAAGAAAATTTAGCCCACGACTTGACACTTGGCCATTCACAGGTTATTTCAGAGATAGAGTGTTCCCATTGGCTGTTCTACAAATACATATGCACATGCACGTCCCGTCAGATGGTGAAAGCCGGATTAAGTGGAAGAAAATCCTGCATAAAAAGTTGCTAATCCAGTATTGGCAACAACTGACTCCACTGCAAAGACCTATATTAGAGTCTAAAAGAGACTGTGACAATACATTGACATGAATAAATGACATGGGGGCTAGCTAAATGAAACTTTGGTAGCATTTCTTTTCTTCGTTACGTGTGGGTGGAGTATCACGAGTGACTTTAGATGGTACATTTCAGTTTGAGGACCTTAAAGGAGGGTTTTTCTTTTGCTCAATGTTTTAAGGTAAATAAGTAGTGCTTAAATGTTTGGTATGGCCTTGTTTTAGCTGGGGTTCTCCTCGGTGAGGTTTAGCAGCAGGTTCTAATAGAGAGTCTATTGCGGGGGACTTCTTTAGTGTAATTGGGAAAGTGGTTGGAGCTATATGCTTGGGATTACATCTGTGGTGCTCTGAGGGTAACTGACAGTGAAAAAAAACCCGCCACATGTACCTGTCCGAAGATTATGGATGAGTTTAGTTAGCTAGTTTATCTAACTAGTTAGACTCCAGTGACTCCAGTTTCTTGGGAGGATTTGTTTGCTTCAATTTAAGTATCTAGTTTGCTACTTTTGTTAATTTGTTATGTCTAATATTGTGGACATTTTCATTCAGGGTCCCTCTAATGAGTTGCTCGAGCAATGTAATTAAGAACAGCTGAAGAAGATTGCTACTCTATTGATGTTGACCCCAAGCGTACAAAGGAAACCCTGAAGTGTATCATGATGGCCAACTTGCAGGAAGAGGGAGTGCTGGCGGACGAGGGAGGTAAGAGTGGTGTTAGTACTTCTACCGTTGCTTTAACATTTGAACAACAAAAACTATTATTGATTTTGAAAATGGAACATGAACAAGAATTGGAGAACTTCAAAAAGGAACAACTGACATTTGATTTGGAAGTTCAATTGTTTAAATCGGCTTTGAATCTGGAAACATCTCGTTCGTGTTTTGATGTTGCAAGCAATTTGAGGTTGTTGCCAAAGTTTAATGAAAGTGATGTAGAGATTTTCTTCAGTTTGTTTGAGCCAGTTGCAGATTCAAGAAACTGGCATGATGAGGAGCAAACTTTGTTGTTACAGTGTATTTTTACTCGTAAAGCACAGCAGGTTTACTCAGCTTTGTCTTCTGAAGCCTGTGAAGAGTGCAATCAGCTGTCTTGAAGGCATATGACCTCGTTCCTGAGGCATATCGCCAACGTTTCAGGGGCTTCAGAAAGAAAAAACACATTGAGTTTGCCAGGGATTTGAAATTACATTTTAATTGTCGGTGCTCTTCTTCGGGTGACATTGGGCCCTATCTTGCACCCAGCGCAGCGCAAAGTGTGTCTTTGCTAGTTTAAGACCGACGCAGTTGTCAATTTCCCGTCCAGCGCCATCTTTTTTATAATGTTTATAATGCCAATGCCAACTGATCTTTGTTTCTCGGTTAGAGCTAGTGAAAGAACAAAGAGCCATTGAGTCTTTGGAAGATATTTTAGAACAGGTTTTTCCTTCTCCTCAGGTAGAAGTTATACAGGGGTATTTCATACAGGATGACCTTTTGTTCAGAGTGTGGCATCCACATGGGAAGGAATTTAGTGGTGATCCAGTTGTACAAGTCGTAATGCCTACAAAATATAGGACATCAGTAATACAGACACCTCATGATAATGTTGCAGGACATATGGGTGTAAAAAGAAACTACAATCGTGTGCTCCAGCATTTCTTTTGGCCATATTTAAAACGTGATGTTTCAGCATAAGATTGTGTGACACTTGCCAGGTTGCCAACAAAGCCAATCAAACCCTAAAACCTGCTCCTTTGTTTCCAATTCCTGCAGTGGGTCAGCCATTTGAACATTTCATCATTGACTGTGTGGGTCGTCTTCCCCGGTTTATATCAGGTTGTACTTACTTATTAACTGTAATGTGTTGATCAACTAGATATCCTGCTGCTTATCCACTATGTACCACCTCTGCAAAATCTGTAGCAGCCAGTTCATATCTGTTGCATTGAGTGACCAAGGGTCTAATTTTACATCTTGATTGCTTGAACAAGTTCTTCAACAACTTAACATCAAGCATAACAAGTCCTCAGCATACCATCCAGAGAGACAGGGTGCACTTGAGCACTTTCATCAGTGTTGCTGTGTGCTTACTTTAAAGAGTTAAAGGCAGACTGGGAGGTGGGTTTACCGTGGCTCTTGTTAGCAGCTAGAGAAGTTGTTCAAGAAAGTACACGGTTTAATCCCAATGAGCTGGTTTTTGTCCACACAGTTTGTGGTCCCTTGGCTGTCATGATCAGTGGACGTCGACTGACCCTCCACAGAACTTAATTACATATTGTAAATTGTTTCATGCAAAGGCTTTATGAGGCTGGAGAAAAGACAAAAAAATTCAGAAACCTTAGAAAAGTTAAATACAATATTGGGACATTTGGATGTAAATAAATGTAAACAGTTGATCAAGGTTATTAAAAGTTACCCCTATCTATTCTCAGATAATCCTAACCGCACTACTTCAATTGAACATGATGTTGATGTTGGGGATGCTTAGCCCATATTTCAGATGTTCTATCGGGTTTCTCCAGAAAAGAGGAAAATACTGGATTCAGAAGTGTCATACATGTTGGAAAATGGCATTGGCGAACCATCTTCATCTAGTTTGGCTTCTCCCTGTCTTTTGGGTAGCAAACCTGATTACACACATAGGCCCTGCACTGATTTCCGAAAGATTAATGAAGTAACAAAGCTTGATTCCTTTCCTCTCCAGAGAATGGAGGATTGTGTTGATCAGGTTGGTTTGACCGTCTGAAGGGGTATTGGCAGGTTCCTCTTTGGAAAAAGAAATTTGTACTTTTGTAACATCATCAGGACTATACTCTTATACTTTCATGCCCTTTGGCTTGCGAAATGCCCCAGCAACATTTCAGAGGTTGTGGGTTGGACAGCTGTGCAGTGTATTTGGATGACGTGGTGATTTATAGTGACGTGGGAAGAACACATTCATAGAGTACAAGCTCTATTTGACAGGTTGGTTTGGGCAAGATTGATTGTCAACCTGTCTAAATGTGAGTTTTCTAAGGCGACAGTATATTTGGGCAAGATAGTGGGGGAGGTTTGACCCGTTCATGTGAAAGTTCTGGCAATACAGGAATTTCCTGTTCCATCTTGCGTTTTCTTGGAATGGCAGGTTATCATCGGGTGCGATGCCACATGGGTGGCAGTGAAGGTCAGGGGCCTCGACGGACCAGACCCGGGCGGCAGACGCTGGCTCTGGGGACGTGGAACGTCACCTCTCTGTGGGGGAAGGAGCCGGAACTGGTGCGGGAGGTGGAGCGCTACCGGTTAGATCTGGTGGGGCTTACCTCTACGCACAGTCTTGGTTCTGGAACCATACTCCTGGATAGGGGTTGGACTCTTTTCTTCTCCGGAGTTGCCCAGGGTGTGAGGCGCCGGGCGGGTGTGGGGATACTCACAAGCCCCCGGCTGAGCGCCGCTGTGTTGGAGTTTACCCCGGTGGACGAGAGGGTCGCCTCCCTACGCCTGCGGGTTGTGGGGAGGAAAACTCTGACTGTTGTTTGTGCATATGCACCAAACAGGAGTTCGGAGTATTCGGCCTTCTTGGAGACCTTGACTGGAGTCCTGCATGGGGCTCCAGTGGGGGACTCCATTGTTCTGCTGGGGGACTTCAACGCACACGTGGGCAATGATGGAGACACCTGGAGAGGCGTGATTGGGAGGAACGGCCTCCCTGATCTAAACCAGAGTGGGTGTTTGTTGTTGGACTTCTGTGCTAGTCATGGATTGTCTATAACGAACACCATGTTCGAACATAGGGATGCTCATAAGTGTACCTGGTACCAGAGCACCCTAGGCCGAAGGTCAATGATCGATTTCATAATCGTTTCATCTGATCTGAGGCCGTATGTTTTGGACACTCGGGTGAAGAGAGGGGCAGAGCTGTCAACCGATCACCATCTGGTGGTGAGTTGGGTCAGAGGGTGGGGGAAGACTCTGGACAGACCTGGTAAGCCCAAACGTGTAGTGCGGGTAAATTGGGAACGTCTGGAGGAGGCCTCTGTCCAACAGACTTTCAACTCACACCTCCGGCGGAGCTTTTCGTGCATCCCTGTGGAGGCTAGGGGCCTTGAACCCGAGTGGACAATGTTCAAAGTTTCCATTGCTGAAGCTGCGGCGAGGAGCTGTGGTCTTAGGGTCTTAGGTGCCTCAAGGGGCGGTAACCCACGAACACCGTGGTGGACACCGGTGGTCAGGGAAGCCGTCCGACTGAAGAAGGAGTCTTTCCGGGATATGTTATCCCGGAGGAGGACTCGGAGGCAGTTGCAGGGTACCCGAAGGGCCCGAAGGGCTGCAGCCGCTGCCGTGAAAGAGGCAAAGCAGCGGGTGTGGGAGAAGTTTGGAGAAGACATGGAGAAGGACTTTCGGTCGGCACCAAAGTGCTTCTGGAAAACTGTTCGCCACCTCAGGAAGGGGAAGCGGGGAACCATCCAAGCTGTGTACAGTAAGGATGGGACACTGTTGACCTCAACTGAGGAGGTAATAGGGCGGTGGAAGGAGCACTTTGAGGAACTCCTGAATCCGACTAATACGCCCTCTATGTTAGAGGCAGAGCTGGAGGATAATGGGGGATTGTCGTCGATTTCCCAGGCGGAAGTCACTGATGTAGTCAAACAACTACACAGTGGCAAAGCCCGGGATTGATGAGATCCGTCCAGAAATGCTCAAGGCTCTGGGTGTGGAGGGGCTGTCCTGGTTGACACGCCTTTTCAACATTGCGTGGAAGTCTGGGGACGGTGCCAAAGGAGTGGCAGACTGGGGTGGTGGTTCCCCTTTTAAAAAGGGGGGACCAGAGGGTGTGTGCCAATTATAGGGGTATCACACTTCTCAGCCTCCCTGGTAAAGTCTACTCCAAGGTGCTGGAAAGGAGGGTTCGGCCGATAGTCGAACCTCGGGTTGAGGAGGAACAATGCGGATTCCGTCCTGGTCGTGGAACAACGGACCAGCTCTTCACTCGCAAGGATCCTGGAGGAAGCCTGGGAGCATGCCCAACCGGTCTACATGTGTTTTGTGGATTTGGAAAAGTATGATGACCGGGTCCCCGGGAGATACTGTGGGAGGTGCTGCGGGAGTATGGGGTGGGGGGTCTCTTCTCAGGGCCATCCAATCTCTGTACAACCAAAGCGAGAGCTGTGTCCGGGTTCTCGGTAGTAAGTCGGACTCGTTTCAGGTGAGGGTTGGCCTCCGCCAGGGCTGCGCTTTGTCACCAATCCTGTTTGTAGTATTTATGGACAGGATATCGAGGCGTAGTCGGGGTGGGGAGGGGTTGCAGTTTGGTGGGCTGGGGATCTCATCGCTGCTCTTTGCAGATGATGTGGTCCTGATGGCATCATCGGCCTGCGACCTTCAGCACTCACTGGATCGGTTCGCAACCGAGTGTGAAGCGGTTGGGATGAGGATCAGCACCTCTAAATCTGAGGCCATGGTTCTCAGCAGGAAACCGATGGAATGCCTTCTCCAGGTAGGGAATGAGTCCTTACCCCAAGTGAAGGAGTTCAAGTACCTTGGGGTTGTGTTCGCGAGTGAGGGGACAATGGAGCGGGAGATTGGTCGGAGAATCGGCGCAGCGGGTGCGGTATTGCATTCAATCTATCGCACCGTTAGGGACGAAAAAAAGAGAGCTTAGCCAGAAGGCAAAGCTCTCGATCTACCGGTCAGTTTTCGTTCCTACCCTCACCTATGGTCATGAAGGCTGGGTCATGACCGAAAGAACGAGATCCAGGGTACAAGCGGCTGAAATGGGTTTCCTCAGGAGGGTGGCTGGCGTCTCCCTTAGAGATAGGGTGAGAAGCTCAGTCATCCGTGAGGAGCTCGGAGTAGAGCCGCTGCTCCTTTGCGTCGAAAGGAGCCAGTTGAGGTGGTTTGGGCATCTGGTAAGGATGCCCCCTGGGCGCCTCCCTAGGGAGGTGTTCCAGGCACGTCCAGCTGGGAGGAGGCCTCGGGGAAGACCCAGGACTAGGTGGAGGGATTATATCTCCAACCTGGCCTGGGAACGCCGAGGATCCCCAGTCGGAGCTGGTTAATGTTGCTCGGGAAAGGGAAGTTTGGGGTCCCCTGCTGGAGCTGCTCCCCCCGCGACCCGACACCGGATAAGCGGACGAAGATGGATGGATGGCAGGTTATTACCGTGGGTTTAGTGCTAATTTTGCTTCTGTAGTGACCCCATTAACTGAGTTGTTGAAGGCTGATATTAACTATGTTTGGTTTCCAAGTGTTCCCTGTTATCGAGGACTCCTGCACTTGCATCTCCTAGGATGGACCAGCCTTTGCATTTTCAAGTTGATGCGGGTGATGTTGGGGCTGGTGCAGTTTTGTTGCAGATTGATGAAAATGGTGTTGTAAAACCCGTCATTTACTTCTCTAAGAAGTTCAAGGTTTATTGAAGACATTACTCAAAAAAAGAAGCTCTTGCTCTTGTTATCAATTCCCCCTTTTTGCTAGTGACGTCAAAATCCAAATCTAAGGTTAATGAGTTGGCCCCCATTCTTACAACCTTATCATTTGGACATATGCCATATTAAGGGCAATGAGAATGTGGTGGCAGATGCATATTGGCATATTGTCATAAGGTTTTGTTAGAACTGCCCATCATTTTCGTGTTTCATGAACCAATAAAATGCTTCTTTGGAGTTAAGACCACTGGGTCAGGTAGATGGGGGATGGTAAAGATTTTCCCACCATTGGTAAAGGACTGTGGCGATGCGCTGAACCAGGCATGTGCACACATAGACATCAAACGGGGTTTGAGCACCTGCCCTTATTCTTCCTCGAGAAAGAGTGCCCTTTTTTCTGCAGTGCTTTTATTATTTAAATTATTTTTTATATATAGATATATATATTAGGGCTTTCAAAATTAACGCGTTAATTTTTGCGTACATTTTTTAATATTTAACTCGTTAAAAAAAATTAACGAAATTAACGCAGCTGTGTTTGTTTACTTCATGTGGCGGCTGAGAAACGTGTCGTCTCCATAACACCAGGCGGCGCTACTCTGTATTGTTGCCCAAGTAATGAAAACCGGCAGCTGATTGGACGAACGCGTCACATGGGTTTGTTTTCTCCGGATATTGAGAGCCAGACTGTCATGGCGGCCGTTCAGAATACGATCTCATATTGTACTAAAATAGTTCACTGAAACATGTTTCTGAAAACATTTGCTGAATCTGTCTTCATTTCAGCTCATCAAAGGTCAGTTTAGAAGATTTTCGTCAGATTTTGAGAGACTAGTCACGTCACCTCACTCCGCTCGCCATTTCCGGGTGAGTCCCGACTGCCCTGCCGCCGACTGAACATAGGCTCGTTGGAGATGAAATGCACCTCGCCTGTAAAGTAGACGAGAGCAGGCGACAGCAGCCGGGGACGGTGACAAAAATCTGCTCTCAAGTCAGACAGTTTCTAGCCGTTTCCAGCAGCCTTCAGCAGAACTAAATAAGCCAAATTGTGGCTGCTGTTGTTCTGAAAGATATTAAACATTCTGAACTTAGCAGAACCTTTCCTAGTTTGTTTTTTTCTTCATATTTGCAAAGTTAAATGATTTAGCATTTAAATATCCATTATTATAAGCTTCAGTCTCAATTTAAAAAAGCGATTAATCACGATTAATTACAGCAAATTGTGCAATTAATTAGTTAATTTTTTTTAATCGATTGACAGCCCTAATATATATATATATATATATATATATATATATATAGACACACAGAGAGGCATGCAGGAGCAGCTCCTACCCCAGCTGTGTTTTTCTTGGCTTGTGTGGCAACCCAGTCTCACGGCAGTTTGTGAAATGTTTACGTCATTTAATCTATTATCTATTTTTTTTTCGTGATGGTCAGCACATATTTTAAACTAATGTATTTCAATGGGAAGCATATTTCGTGATCACAGCACGATTCTTTCTGAGAGTTGGGCTGCAGCAGAGAAGCTGTATACAGCTTTGCTATTATTGGTATTTTAGCCCTATAATTGCTCTTTTCATCAACATTTATTCACGAGATCTTATCATGGTTTATATGTATTTATCTTAGTGTTATTATTTCGGTCTTATTACCAGGGAAGCTGGATTGCTTTGTTGTTTGATATTTAAAAAAATTGAATGCTACATCTATCAACATTTTTTTAGATGAGATTTTAAATAATTTCTTTATTTTAATATTATTTCGGTCTTTTTTTAGTGGGTGTATTTTGTCACTTTTGGAGCAAGGCTGGCAGGTTCAGGTCAGAAAAATCAGAAAGCATCACATGGAGCAAGGTCTATTTTCAGATGGAAGACAGCAACCCTAACATTTCTTGCATCATATCAGATTTCCATCTCTGAAAAATAATGTTTTCCTTCTTCTCCAAAGCAACTGTGTTTCTCCCCTCCAATTATTGCCCTTCCTTCTTCCTCCCTGAAGCACATCCTTTCTGTCACCTTATACTTCTAACTGCCTCAGTCTCACACTCTGTTTTGCCTGTTCTTTTCAAAGTCGTCTCACCAGTGTGTTCAGATAGCAGTACGGCAACATGGCATCCTTTTTGTCTAGCACTTTTTTTTGTCTCACACTTTGAAAGATGTTCTTCCCTAATCTTTACAGAGGCAAGGGGGAGAGAGTTCCTTTTTCCTGGTGGAGGACGGGAACTGAAATGGCATTCAAAAGAAATTTGTTAACTCTTTAACATTTTGCTTTACCGAATTACAGACTAGGATACACAACACAGCCCAACTGCTGAAATGCTCAAATCCAAACCGTCCACTGATCTGAAAACCCCAACAATAGTTGTACAACCCTGTACTTTAACTCAGCGTGTCACTGCTCTCCCCTGCTGCTATTTCATACTGTCCATTTTGTGTTCGCTCCCTGCTAACATAAGCTTTCATTTAGTTGAGAATGCAGAAATTGTGTCAGCAAAAATGAAAAAAAAACCTGTTCAATTCAACCAGCCTCTGAGTAAAGCAGACAAATGTTTGAGGTTTAAAATGGTGGTCAAAGAAAGAGAAAGAGAGGGGGATGCAGAGTAGGATAAGTAAAGAAACAACATGAAGATGGGAGTTGAGAGGTACAGCAAGAAAACAAAACTGAATAATAAAGTAACAGTGCAAGAGAGGCTCAATAAAAAAAACATGTCACTGCTGCAATTTAGCCAATTTATGGCGCAAGCTGCTGGTGCTTGGGCACTAGACAAATCTCTCATTGTGATTAATTTGGTGCACAGGGTGCATTTAATTTCAGTGCTTTGTTTAGATTGAGCCTAATTTATTTTCTCCACTGTTCCAGTGTTGTCCTTTTGGCCTCAGGTCCAAATGGCACAGTGAAAAATAACCAGGAAAATAACACTGTGTCATGGTGGCAGAAAAGAGCTAGAAATGAAGAAAGAGAGCAATGATGACATGCAACAAAGGTCCCAGACCTTTAGCAGGGAGGTTGGCATTGCATGGCCAGTACTATACCCCTGGGCCATCAGGATTCCACAAAACAGCGTTTTATTTTTAAGAGAATGTATTATTGCTACTGTTGCTAAATGATGACATCATCCTTATAGATTAATGCACCCGGCACATGTGCTTCATGAAAGCAGCCTACAGCTTGTAATATGCACATCAAGAACTGCACCTCCTCCGTTGCTCCTCTTTCACAAGGCGTCCCCCAAGGTTCGGTGCTTGGTCCTCTCATTTTCATCCATCACATCCTGCCACTCGGAAATATCATATGCATATGGTCTTCACTTCCTCTACTACTACAATAAATCTGACTTGATCATCATCAGCCTGAAATCCCTCACAAAAAATAACTTCGGTCTCACTGTCAACAACTCCACCCTGTCTCCATCCCCACACATATGTAACCTTCATCTTTGTCATCTTCAACAGCAACCTCACTTTTGAAAACCACATCAACGAAATAACCAGAACTGCCTTCTTTCACCTCAAAAACATTGCCCATCTCCGCCCATCACTCACCTTCTCTGCTGCCAAAACTTTGATTCACGCCTTCATCACTTCCAGAATTGACTACTGCAACAGCATCCTCTATGGTTCATCTGCAAAAGCCTTAAATAAACTCCAATACATACAAATCTCTGCTGTCCGTCTCCTCACACACACCCGTTCCCGTGATCACATCACTCCCGTCCTTCAGAACATCCACTGGCTCCCTGTTTCCCAATGCATCCAGTTTAAAGTCCTCCTCCTCACCCACAAACCCTCCATAACCAGGCTCAGAAGCAGAGTGTCTTGCTGCCGAACTCACAGATTATATTGTCTCTACTTTGTACTTACGTGTTTATTAACATAGTATCTACCTTCCACTCCAGGCACTCCTACAGTTAAACTCCATTCCTTTTCTTTTCTGGCGTCGTCTTTATAAAAATCTGTGATGTCTATTATGTTTTTCCACCTCCAAGATGAATCTCTCGTTGTCTATGGGGTTGTAGAGGAGACATACAATTTTGGGGGGTGTCTTTTGTTAAATTGACTGGATACTCTCGCAGTTTCACTTCCTGCCCGGCTGACCGAACAGCCCGCGGCTTGCATGAAAATAGACCTGGCGTGTATCTTTAGCGGAGCGGATAGCCGCTTCACGCACACTTCTGGGACGCGCCGTGGCACGGCTGGTGGAAAATTAAGCATTGACTTGGATGGCTGTGATTGCTCACGGGGGCCATGGCACATCCGCATCGCAGATGCATCCAGTGGAAAGTAGGGGTTAGCATCATCTGCAGCTCCTCTGAAAGCTTGGTTTAGGTTCCTCCTCCCCCTTGCCCCCCTCCCTCACCTCCCCTCCAGCCAAGCACACTCTGTTGTGATTGGTCATCTTCCGGAAGACCTCCAAAGGGACTGCTCAGAGCGTGCAGCCAAAGATCCTCTATACTAAAGATAGCCCATTTCAGGCCGCACCAATGGTATAAAAAGTTACACACTTCCTTCCTGTCTCCTAAATGGGCGTGGCCTCTTTTGAAAGTGTAGTGAACGTTGTGTGGATGGATAAAAAGTTTCCATAATTAATATTTTCTTTTGCTAACATTAGATATTTACACAGCTAAAAGACATATTTAGCATCAGGGAGATTAGTTTTGTTAGAGCTTTTACGAACGTTAGCTGACGCTAGCTTATCTGTGTTGCCAGATCTTGCAAGAGTTTGGTCCTGAGACAGAAACAGTCTCAAACAAAGTTAATTATCTCCTGATGTGTCCATCTGAAAAATGCCATTTTTGTGCCAGAATGTTCTGGAGATATGTGGCTTGTGAAAAATGGCTCCAATATTTATTTTGGTGACTATAGGGCCAAAATATCTGTCATAATCTGTGTTCACGTTCACTTCTCCGCTAGTCTCCTAAAGAGGCGTGGCAGTTGCAGAGCCCACGTGACACAGATACAGGAAACTACTCTGAATTGGGGCGTCTCGGCTCTAAACCATCTCTGGTGCAGCAGCATGACCATGTAGGGAAGTCCGTTTCATTGACGTAGACAAATACAGGAAATTCAAAGACCCCAATAAGACCCAATGAGATCCGAGCATTCAGAGCTGGGCCAAACTGCCTGCATGGCAGGGCAGGTGAGAACGCCTATGTACGCTTTCAATCGAACTCTGTAGCGGTTCGTTTGAGGTGAGAACATGATCCGACCTTGAACTGCACCAACTGTGCACTCCGCAAGTGTAGTCTGTGTGCTTTGCAATCTGCAACACGGCAGAACATGCAAACTGTAGCAGCTTGCAATGTTTCTCTCACAGAAATAGACAGCAGCTGCTAAAGTTCGAGAAAGACACCGGCAGAGCACAGCAAAGTTTCAGTGAGCAGAGCAGACGTAGTAACGTTGCTCGTGAAACAATGTCTGATAATTTAGATGAATAAGTTGGTTTGACCATGGAGATGAGAGAAAGATGCACTTAGTCCAGAACACATTACCTTTTACCTGTATTTACTTTCTAGACACATCTGACCAATAAGCGGTGTGAGCGTTCTTGCAGGGTTTGTAATGACACATTTTGGTAGGCTTGGATTTTTCCAGGTGTGAAACGAAACCAAACCATGGGGAAATCACTCCAAGTTTACAAACACATAACCTGATTCGGACCAGAGAACACACTATAGGTGTGAAAACACCCTAAACCCTGACCTGTGAATATGCCAGAGCCAGATGGAGATTGTACTGAAATAGGAAACTCCTGTTTGAATTCGTCCATTGCACAGGCTTGAACAGGAGTGCCACCAGGATCCACCCAGCACACACTTATCTTACAGGTTGGCCAACCATCTGGCACAGAGTCAACAGTCTGCAGGATTTAATTTCAACCACAGACTCCACAGACTGATTAGATCTTAAATAAATAAGACATGAAGAACTTCTTCTTCATGGTACACGGTTGGGCTCTGGTTTCAAAGTTGCTGTTATTTTAGTATTTTTGTCTGCAGACTCAAAAAGAAACCCAACTATGAAGACTTGTAGGTCTTAGCCTATTAGATTAACATTGGCATCAGGTTGATAAATGTGATATATCTTATATGTCTCAGTTTTATAAAATTCCACACTAAAAAAAAACTAATTTCACTTGTAGGCCACCATTGGTATTTACGTCACAATACAATCTTTCTAGTGACGTCACATGGTTACGGTCCCATTCTTTTGACCCTACAGCGAGATAAGAAGAGTTAACGAGAGACGTGTATGGAACTTTTACACTCTGTAAAAGTCGAAGGCCAGGGTTACCTGCAATAGCAGTCTTGCATGAATTAATCAAACGCAGGTTGCTTCATTAGCCTGCAAATAACACATGGGCAATAGGTAGACAGGATATACTGTAGGCAAGAACAAGAATAGCAACACAAAGGCAGCTTAAACCATGTGAAACTGATACAGGGATAACACAGGCTGCAGACACAAAGAGACTAATTATTAATGAGGTGCAGCTTAGTAAGACAGGCAGCAGAAGACATGGTCCAGCAAGATAACAAGCCACAGGTGTGCAAGACAAGGAACACAATGAGGACATCTAGGGGGCAGGTAAGGAAAGAATGGAACTGCAAAAAAAAAGACTTGGTACAGCAATGTGGTAGCCAAGAGAACTACAGTTCTTTCTGGTATATTTCAACCAAATGTAATTCTCATAAATGTTAGAAACAGGGCTGACATCAGGACTAAGAAACATCAGCTTAAAATGAAAAACCTTAACACAAAATCACATAACCGTCAAGAACCACTACCAGAGCAAATTCAGGAAATCAGTTGACTCACCAAAAATATGTTTCTGTCACACTAAATCTTAAAATATCACCATTATTCCACATTTAAAGGAGTAATATGTCATACTGACAGCTAGCGTTTATAATGGTTACTGCAGTGGCTGGGTTAGCTCAGTTGGTAGAGCGGGCGCACATGTGTGGAGGTTTGCTACTCAATGCAGCGGCTGCATGTTCGGCTCCAACCTGTGGCCCTTTGCTGCATGTCATTCCCCCTCTCTCTCCCCTTTCATGTCTTCATCTGTCCTGTGGAAATAAAGGCCTAAAATGCCCCAAAAAATAATCTAAAAAATATATATAAAAAATAAATTTAAAATTCCACGGCCAGCCCGGGTAGTGCACTTAGCCCAGCAGTGGTGCAGGCAGCTAACCAATGTGACACAAACACCCTACTAGCCACTGAGACAGAATGTGAAACAATCCTAGCTGATAAAGTGGAGGCCGGAAGAGCAGGCAGTGGGAAGAGGGAAGCCGAGAGGATGAGGCAGACTCTGACCTCATCCTCAATGCTGGGAACGCCCTTGTCCCATTCCAAACCTTCCACAGTGGAGTACGCCCCGTACGCCACCGCTGGTAGTTTGGCACTCGGTGGAGAGTCCCACTCCTGCTGAGCGTAATCAAAGATTGGCTCCATTCTGGGCAGCACCACAAGGAGTAGAGAATTGCAACGGATCACAAAACACACGGTTCAGATTGGACCATGCTTTTGGATCAAAATTATATCAATTTTCAGATTAGCACAAAAAATGTAGCCTGGGAAAATCCTGACGAACTTCCGGGAAATTTGAGATATACAACTGAGAAGGGTCTGGTGTCAACCAGGCGATAAAAAGGGGGAATTTAAATGATTTATTAAAAATGTAATATTAACTTATAACAATAACTTATTTCACCAGTAAATTGCTGTTGAATGACAAAAACAGATGAGAAAAGGGAATTTCACAATAACTTTGAATGCACCACGAGGTTTACCGGTTTCAAGTAAACGCACCATTTAGTTTGGTCTGTGTTGTTTTTCAACAGCAGTGAGACCAAGAGAGTTTGTGTCTTAATGCGTACCATACACTAGAAGACTTTGAACAAAATTATAAATTATATTAGCATCAGGGTTTGGTACCCAACCCCAGCTCTAATCCCCCTGTTCTCAGGTAACTCAATTACCAACTGCCACTGATACTATGGAGCTCTGTATCTGGCATCAGAACCTAGCTCAAAACCCCCTATTCTCGGGTAACCTAACTACTAACTGCCGCTGATAAGACGGAGCTCTGTAGCAAGGGTCTGTACCCGACTCAAAGACCCCTATTCTCGCTTAACTCAGCTATCAACTTCCATAGATGCGATGGAGCTGTAGCCAGCTCTATCAACTGCTTTTAACATGCTCCATTCACGTGAACGTACAACTGATTTTAATATGCGCCCAGGGCCGGATTGGGACTCATTTTCAGGGGCCAGAGAGTCAAAAGATAATCACGTCATCATTAACCTGCAGGCTGCACTCTGCGAGAAAATATTAAATAAAAAAGAGTGGGACTGCGGTAAAATAATAAATTAAAAAGTGGGGCTGCTGTGAGTGCAGACAGCCTAGGGACAGCATCCATATTTCAACCCAGTGCCATGACAACAACGGCCCTTGCGGCCAAAAAAACAGACCGGCCCACCGGGAATTTTCCCGGTGCTCCCAATTAGCCAATCCGGGCCTGTATGCGCCAGTCACGTGAACAGAATATTGTGTTTGTTGTATCTTTTCACAGCAACCCTCCGAAGAGATTTATCATCCTACTTAAAGTAACAGCGACAGTACAAATTTATTTCACACTATTATTGTAAAGTTTAATCCGCGGTTCACATGCAAATTGTGAGTATAGATCCATATGGACCACAGATCAACGATGGTCGGTTACACCAGTGCGGGTGCCATAGGGTGCTAACCCCCTGATTGGGCGGTTAGTGCAGAAATCTTTTTCAGGGTGCTGAGGCGGAGCCTCGAGAGGGTAAACCAACAGCAAAGCCTGTTATAAGCAGAGAACATACAAAATAGAACTCCACTGCTCACACTTTAAAATAAGACTTTTTCTTAACCCTCTTGGGTTCTGAGGGTAGCCTATTTTCAGACTTTGGCACGCGTTCATATTGTTGTCAATTTGATCAAATGTAAGCAGTATTTTTAAAGTACTACGCCTTTTTGTATATAGCACAAGTTCAGCTACAGTAATATCTGTGTATTTCATGATTGTACTTTTTATTTAAATAACTGGTAAAATTTGTAAGTTTTAAAAGCTAGTTTTAGGTTAACCATCTAAATATATTGTTCAGGGGGATACATTATCTGAAAGCTCAGTCAATATGTCAAAGTATATTATATTTCTGACATAAAAAAACGTGGAGAAAGAATGAAAAACAGACATCCTTGCCAAGGTCCAATGACGTGACGTGCACAACAATTAGTCATGCGGATTTACCACTTAGTAACTTAGTGCACTGTGCTTGTGTAAAACAGTGGTGGTGGATGAGAGACCGCATAACAGTGCAGATTGAAATATCTCTTTCTACATGTTTATGCCTGTTGAACAGCTGTATTGATAATGTACTGGCTTTTTACTTTAGAGTCTGTTCTACCAGACTGGCTAACAGCTTTATTCAACAGGCTGTCAGGAAGCTCAACACCCTTTCCTCTCTCCCTCCCCTCTGCCACCAAGAACTCTGGACATTGAACCCCCTCCCTTCTGCCCAAGGGGGTAAGCAAGCATCCGCAAAGCGTACCTCCTATGGAGACACTAGAGACACTCACGTTAAAAATAGGCTAACGATTGTATCATAACCACGTGACTTTCTGTCGCATAGTAGACAAATTACCATATAGTCAGGAGAAGCTCGCAGGCAGTTTCGACTTACATTAGCTGTTTAAGTTTAATCACTAATGTTAACTAGCATTTTAGTAAGCAATAATTAGCCTGTGCCTATGTTATCTCCTTACATATACATACGCTCTCGGTCTCTGCATGATTCGGAATGATTGAGATTTCTCTTGGCACAGCTATCAGAAGACTTCTAATAGACTTCACTGGTCTCTGTGGACTTTATAAAAGACACAGGAACACTTTTTCACTTTCATTTCATATTTGTTCTTTATATTGCACTATTACTTTTGCACTATTTAGAATTTAATTATTGTATATATTACTTTTCTTTTATCTTTGGTACTTATTGCACCATGGGTCGGAGAGAAGCATATTTTTTGGTTTCCTGTATGTCTGGCACATATTGTAGAATTGACAATAAAGTTGACTCAAATTCAAGATCAAACGTCATTTATCAACGCACTCAGATGATTAAGAACAGACTTGGCTGTCATCTGTAGGACTTTCTTATTTTACTCATATTGCCCATTTTCTTTTTGTGAGACACACTTAATGTAAACTTTTGTTGAAAACCTTTTATGCTTATTTTTAGGTTCATATTTGTATTTTTTATTTTTGGAAATTAGTACTGTAAATTAATGTTTACATGCTGTAATGTTCAAAAATTAAAAAGTTCAATTTTTCTCATACTGTCCATGGCTGCTGCACCTGCATTTACCCTCTGTCTGAGACTCTCCATTGTAGCGCCTGTCTCTTTAAGGGCCCCACCCAAACCCAATCTGCTCTGACTGGGTAGCGTTTCTGGGTCTTCGGTATGTGTGCTCTCACCATTTCTGTACCATTCATCATTGTAGCCGCGGACTAATGGAGAATAACTGCACTTTCTACCTTAAAAAAATCAACAATAAAAGCTTCTAAGCCAAAAACTACTAATAGTGTATGGTACCCTGCCTGGAGCAGATGACCATATACAGAAATTTGGCATGGGTTGACGTAAGTTTGAGCTGAGAGCAGAAAAATACTGTGGAGTGTACAGAACAGTCTGAAAGCTGAGGTTTTTGCTCACACGACTGTACAGAAGAGACAGATGAGCCTGTATTGACATAACAGCAGAAGGTTGCATTTTTTAGTAAGGTCTATATAAATAATATATATAATAGAACCATAGGGAGAAATGGACTGAGATGTGGGACAGAATAAAAAAAAAGAGAGAAAAACAGAGCTTTATGCAACATACCAGCTACAGAAATACAAAAATATTAATAATACATTTGTATGAGCACAAATGTGTTGCGTGTGGATGTATGTGATAAACCTACACCTGTTTAAACCTATTGTATCTTTCCACACAGGAAGTTACATTACATTGATTTTGAATATAACATTGCTGATAACACTGATAATTACATTTTCTTATTGCCAGTCATGTGGTAAAAGGTGTTAGATTATCTCAGTGGATTCACTATATTGCTTGACAACAAGTCTCTCATTTTAATAAATGAGATTTGGATTTCAGAGGTAGAAAGAGATGTAATGAAGGAAGATATGATATAGATGCGAAAGGAAAAAGGGGAAACGTGATGATGGGAGTGACAAATGGAAATACAGGGGAAGAGACAGATGGACACAGAAAAATGGGAGTGAGATCAAGAGTTAGGCAATGAGAAGAGAGAGGGAAAACAGAGCGAGATGGATGAAACCTGACAGATGGAGAGAGGGAAAAGGAGAGGAAGCTAGAGAAAGTTCAGAGATCCAAGGGTGACAGACAGAGGACACAGAGAAAACACGAATAAACATACGCTAAGAGAAATGAAAAAAAAAAACATTTCATATTTTCTGTTTCTTCATTTCCCAACTGTATTCCCAGACCCAAACTAAATTACAAGCATGGGTACACAGTTCCACTTTAAAGTAGCCAAACCTCCAGCGGCAACTTCAAATCCTACTCAGCTACTGAACCGAAAGATCAAATAGCTGACCGCTCCACTGTCTTATTATGCTGTTAAAAGGAGATATATTTATTTTGCTTTGCTTGCTAGGCTTTTTCGGTAACGGGCCCCCAGGCGTGAGGACTGTAGTCAGAATATAATTTTGTTCTGTAAAGAGCAGGAAAATAACGAGGGGCAACAGGTGACACATTTCCAAGAAATTACATCTTGCTGCAAACAACATATTCCCTTCATTTCATCTAAACATTCCAGCTTCTGGCTTCATCTTCCCTTGGTTTTATATTATTTTCAAAAAGCTGTTAAAAGGCAGCTTACAGACTGTGCATTTGTTCCTTATAAGATGATCTGTATCTACATACATGGGTTACAATATGGTTCAGAGACAATACATTTCAATATGGAACGATTCAGTTCGATTCGATTAGGTGCAATGTAATGAGATACAATTCAGTCTGATAGATACAGTTAATATTCGTTCAATTAATGAATTAGCCAAATTCTATAATAGAAGCATTGCCTACCTTCAAATAAATATGTATTTTGTGAAAGGGACCAGGAATAGCAAAGCTAGGACATGCTAATAGTATAACTTAGACTTAATTAGCTAGATACTTATAACAAAATAACATACACATCAGCTTCATAATACATTAAACAGCTTCCTTGCTGCTGTAATCTTACAGACAGTTACTCAAACAAAGGTCCATGTTACAGTCATTGAGGACTCCAATAATAATCCTATACAGTATTACGTAAGTACACATATGAGCACAATAATATTCTTGCATGCGGCTAGCGGGCTTTTAAGCTAATGTAGAATATTCTAACTGAACATCTTAGAACAAATAAACGTCAATATAAATGTAACCCAAGTACATATCTATATAGCCTACCAGTCTACTAACATTTTTAATGCACACGTGGATGGATGACTCACAGTAGTAGCTAGTAGCCTACAAGTCACAATATCCACAATGTAAAGCTATTCCTCTTAGCCACTTTCTCAGCTAACTCCAAAAACAAAACCTAGCAAAGTGTTTTTTTTCTTCTGCAAACCCAAACAAGGGTGCTGATTGGCTGATCCCTGCAACCCCAAACATGAATGACCTCCTACCCCTTTTTTTCTTCTTTATTGCAAAATAAGTACAATGAAAAATACATATATATCAGGGGTTAAGTGGTAGATAAATTATTTCTAACAAAAGGAAAAAGATAACAAAATAAAAAAATTTAATAATAATCCAGCAGTTAATGTAATTAAGAAATGTACATATATCATGAGTCTTTAAGGCTTTGGGGTTTGTAGACTACTGAATAGTTTATGTATTGTTGCTTTAAATAGAGGTTTTCTGTTACAGTATTTACTTTTGTGAATGTGAAATTTTGCTAAGATAATAAAGAGATTTATTATATAATACGGTTTACTTTCTAAAAAGCAGACATAAAAACCAAACAGCACATCTTTGTACTGTAGTGAAAAGTGGACAGAAATGTTGCTGGAGATATATTGGGCAAAGTCAGCAGGAGAGGACAGCTCCAAAATAAGTATGGTTGTTTCACAATCAAGCCCACAGAAAGAGCAATTCATGTCAATGTTAGTTCTTAGTCTCTGCAAATAATGCTTTGATAGCACCAATGTAGAAGTTTGAAACAGACATATTGAGGTTTGTGATCAAGTATCTTGAAGGTAAGGTCCAAAGTTTTTTCCACCGGACATTTGAAACAAATCTGCCCCAGTAATGGATTACAAATGGGATGGTGACAATAGCTGTGTTCGAAACCGTTCCCTATCACGGAAATAGTGCGCTATATAGAGGTGTTCGAATTCTCCGCTGTAAATTTCATTCACTATATAGTCCACTATAAAATACCCACAATGCACTATTAATTTGAGTGTACATACGATGTACCCTACATTTTACTCCCGTATACCACAATGCATTGCGGCCGTGTTTTCCCGGAGGTGAAGAAGAAGCAGAAACTTTAATTTCTAAACAGTGGAAATCTAACATGCAACATATATACAACCTTTTACTATTCTCCTGAGTGTTCGGTTTGTTTCAGGGAGGTATTATAAGTCATTTTGTTTTGGTTTGTTTACATGATGATGGGCGTGCCCACCTCCGTCACACAAACAACGGGCGCATCCTCTGACGCAAGTCACGCAACGATATGTTTTCAGTGAGTGTCCGAAATCTCGTTTGGTCGTTCCCTATATAGTTCACTATTTAATAAACACTATATAGGGAATAGTGAGTGAGTGAGTGAATGAATGAGGTAGCGGTTTTGAACACAGCTAATATCTTTGATCCTTCTGTTTCGGACTGAAGGGCTGGATGCTTTGTTGAAATGACAGCAAAGTAGTCTTGCATTGCCAGACCTATCTCCACAGCGCTATGGAGTAAGAGCAAAGCTTCGGCCGAGTATTGGTCCATAAGATCCAGGGGTCTTTGTATCAGTGTACTCGTATCTGTGATAATGCAACTGGATCCCAATTTGTATTGGTGAATCTTTACACCCCTGGATGCACCTATATTCACCCTGTCAGAAACGTTGTTTTAGCGCCTGCCTCTTTAAGCCCCCCTCCTGAAAAGCCCAGTCTGCTCTGATTGGTCAGTGTTTCTGGTCTTCCACATATGGTCTGCCAGCTCTTTCCAGCCAGAGAAACAGTGTCACAAAGTTTAGCTGCATTTCTACCTTGAATATTACTACAATAGACCGGTGAATCCAAAATCCATTCAGCCACTGTGGAGATACCAGTGTCAAAAGTCTAGATCACTATCTCTTTGCAAATTTGAGTATTACATTAGTAGACTATCAGCTGTAGGTGGGTGATTTCAACCACTTACCAAGGAAAAAAAATAAATAAATTGAACATTTGACCTGGGGAAATGAGAACATAAAACCCTTTGAAAGGTATTCCTAATGAGTCATATTAAGAGGATATTGAGCTGGGGAAACATCAGGCCCTGGAAACATAGAACCCTGGAAAGAGATATACTCCCGTGATTACAGTAGTAACTGTTAAATCAGTCCAGTGACACTGACATAATGAGGCAGTAATTAGTGTGGAATTAGCTCCATAAAGTTCAGCTAACGCATTGGTAGCATTAGCGCTTGGTGGGATGTAAACACAGCCGTGAATTTGCGTGGAATGTAGAATGGTCGGCATTTAACAGTCACAAGCTCCACCAGCGTTGAGCAGTATTTGGATACAAGCACCGCATTTCTGCACCAGTCCGTGTTAACATATATGCACAGCCCACCTCCACGAGTCTTACCCGACAGAGCAGCATCTTTATCTGCTCGGAAGACTAGCAGGCCGGGCAGCTGGATAGCGGAGTCCGGTACACTGTTGTTCAGCCATATTTCTACAAAAACAAAAACACAGCAGTCTCTGAACTCGCGGGAGTTCGTTAAAGTTGGATGAAGTCCAGTTTGTTGTCTAATGTGCGGACATTTGCAAACAGGATGGATGGGACAGGTGGCCGGCTAGTGTTAGCTTTCCACCTAGCTCAAACTCCTGCCCTTGTTCCGTGTTTCCACTTTCTCGCACACCGCTTTCAATGTCCCCTTCCCCGGCTAGGGGCATCAAGCGACATCGCAGGCTAAGGTGCAGGCGAAACTTGCATAGTGTTTTGAGTATTCTGTCCTTAATAACGTTTCCTGCATAGTCTCCGATCTGTACCAATGTATCCTGGTGGTACACATGTGCGGTAGTTTGAATGCACATAATTGCAAGGTTGCTGCTGAAAAAGTCGTTGCCAGACAAACACTTTACATTCTACTGCAGCCGCTGCTCTGGCCGCCTCTTCCTCCAGAAGCTGGGTCCTGACTAGTTTAATGATAGCCAGACAGATTATTTTTTAAGGATGGAAGAATGAAGGGGTGCCGTTGATCCAGGAGAGGGCTTTTGAGATGGCTAGGGTGGCGGTCATATAAACGGTTCGCCAGATTGCATGTCTAGAAAATAGGAAAAGTAACTGAGCTTTCTGGAGGTCCCCTAAGAAGCTTTTTGCTGGGGAGAGATGTGTTTGATGGACTTATGGTGTTGTCATATATACATATGTTTATTTGGTTTATGGTTTATTGTCTATTTTGTTACTATTTTGTTGAATGGTCATGAATATTGTAGTTACTGTGTCATCTGTTGTTGATTATTGTCTGGGTGTGGGGTGATGACAAAGGGGGTTAATCACAGAAAGAGGTAAGCTAACAGAATCCAACTCAAGATATAGCAAGTTTAAGTTTTCTCCAGCCAGCACCCTTATAACCAAAGCTATATGAAACAGCATGCATAAATGTCCATCAACTCAGTTATCAAACACCCCCTTTCAGACCAAAGATTCGCTATGAGAAAAAGTTTTAGAACGTTGCAGAAAAAAGTTGCAGCGGTCTCAACCATCCTGTCTCAACACGACTCAAACCAGCTGATGGCGTCGCTGCGACTCAGCTGGTCGAGTCTCCAGAGGCTGGTTTTAGAACATAAGGGATGTAATCTGTTTGTAAAGTCAGCTACAAATAAATATGGTAAAAACTGTTAACTGGTCGAAATGGCAGATAGACGGAGGCTCACGTTATCCACATTCATATTTAGATGCAACAAATGATAAATTCAGCTACAAAAAGCTTGGAAGTTGGAAGTTAGATCGAAAGTACAAAGATTTGTTGCCATGGAGATTATACAT
Organism: Perca flavescens; assembly: GCF_004354835.1. Classification (NCBI taxonomy): domain Eukaryota; kingdom Metazoa; phylum Chordata; class Actinopteri; order Perciformes; family Percidae; genus Perca; species Perca flavescens. The sequence goes on from NC_041340.1 coordinate 28,648,273, forward strand.
TGTCTTGTCTCATCTCATTGGTGTGAACTGGCAGGTTTTAGAACGCTGCAGACCGGAGATTTGCATGTAGTCGCACGTTTCAACTCATCACGTGGTGAATCTTTGATCTGGACTGGGCTTAAGATTAACATGGTAACATTTTGCAAACTTTAGGCAAGCTAACAACATATGGCATTAACCTTCACCATTTTTCGATCATCCAATAGTAAATGCAAATTATTTCACCCAATATACAGTAAGTTTTGTTTTGATGTTCTAAGCAAATCTTACAGAGGTCATACAATATAATATACTGTATATATATATATATATATATATATATATATATATATATATATATATATATATATATATATAATATATAGCCACACTCATGCATCATGCTACTTCTAATATACCTCACAAATATTTTCAAGTAATTTCATGTTGATGGAAAAATTCAACACACACACACACACACACACACACACAGACACACGCACACCTATGGGAGCAATTTAGGTTTCAGTATCTTGCCCAAAGACTTTTGACATGCAGACTGGAGGAGCCGGGGATCGATTTTCATAGCGGCTCTACCTCCTGAGACACAGCCGCCCATCTCTTTGTTTTTTAGCTAGCAGAGCTCTAGAAGGTTGCAGGCTGTTTCAAGGATCTGTATCTAACAGCAGCACAAGTTTTTGAGGCTCCAGCACTGCTTGACGGTAAGTGAGTGTGACAAGAGTGTCACGGGGGGCTCGGATAAACAAAGTGGACACACACTGGCAGGTGAACAGGCTTTATTGTAAACAAATGTGTCATTAATAAACACAAAGCTGCCATTCGGACAGATACGGTTACGTCCCTTAAGGACACTGCGTTTTTTGAATGCACAGTTCACAGTCCCTCATTTCCTCTGAGTGCCTGTCCCCTGCCTCCTCTAACTTGTCAGTCCTCCCCTGAACTTTATGTTTAAGTTTATGCCACACTTACACCAAAAGACTTTTCAAGCGATTCCATTGTCGCAGAAAATTTTCCAAAGTCTTGCTAAAGTTGGGGCGCGCATACATATTTGATGTAAGGTGGTCATAAAAACTCAGTCAGTCTTTTTCCCGTCTTGACGTTATGACAAAATAGAACGTGTTTGATATTATAGTAACTTTTAAGTCTCACATAAACATTGTCAACAACCAATGAGTGTCTCTCACATTACCAGCTAACCCTAGCGGTAGCTAGCCAGCTTGGTTAAATTGTTCAGAACGAATCTAGTTGAAGTCTTGCAAATTGTGATCGTGCAGATCTTCAGTATTTACAGATACTCTTTAGATATGAGATGGTTGTCTTTAAATGTGACAAATTTAGACTTTCGTCTTTTCAGAGTCTTCAAGTGTGTGGTAGGCATATATTGTGGTATTTAGGCATATGTTCCTTGCATGCCGCATGGTAGATCAACAATCAGCCCCAATACTCACAGCTGCCTCAACTGCTGTCTTTCTTTCCACCTGCGAATTTGTGCAATTTGTGGAAATTTTGTACAAGATACAAAATGAAGAATTGCTCTTCTGCCAGCTGTAGTAGACCTTTGACATATTTTATTATGATCATTTTGCACATGCAACAGAAATATATGTATATATTATATAATTATATATAATTTCTCTTATATATATATTTTTTTTTTACATGATCAATGTAATATTTATTTATGTTTATAATTTGTATAGTTTTGTATATACTATACATTTTACTGCTATTGTTTTTTGATTTTAAATTGTTACGTTAGCCCAATAGCAGAGAAAGGGGAGGGACACCCAGCACGTCAGGCTTTATTCCAGCAATGTACATCCGTTGAGCCAGACTATGACACACACACACACACACACACACACACACACACACATATGAGAGATGACTAGCTTTGAAAAAAACTGTCTGCAGATATTGCCTACCAAAGGTTGCCAAAATGATAATGAAAGCAGCAAATAGGTGTGTGTGTGTGTGTGTGTGTGTGTGTGTGTGTGTGTGTGTGTGTGTGTGAGTGTGTATGAGTGAGTGAGTGAGTGAGTGAGTGAGTGTGTGTACAACAGGGGACTTCGGCATCGTTACACATTTCGCCAACAGGGGAAATTTTGGACTTGATGGCAAAGCCTTTTTAATGACACCAATTTCCTTTCGTGAGAAGCCCTTTCTTTTGAATGCCCATGAGTTTCCTGAAACCACATGGATGGCAATTCAATGTTTACACAAAACTGATTGAATAATTGAAACTCAAACTGCATTAAGTGAACACATTTTTCCTTACCATTTATACACTACATGCAGGAAAAGATCTTCCCTTCATGACTTGTGGTAGCAGTCCGCTCAGATTGGGTATCCTCTGAATCTGAGTCGCTGAGGTCATACTGAGCTGCAACACAATGTTTAAAATTAATTCTTAAAACCGTAAAAGTTTTTGTTTCCATTATCTGTTAAAGTATGTTGTTCCATTAAGTATACAGCCTGTGCTTTGTTTAAAAAAGTACAGGGATTCTTTAAATCCTTTGCTTACAGTTGATGTTTGGTGTTATTTCTTCCAGGGAGCCCACTCCACCTTAGGGCAAAAATAAGTCTGCTCACTTTTGCCATTTGGAGGGTTTCTTCAGGGAGTCTGTAAAACTCCCTATGGACCCCAATATCATGTCCCATGAAAGTTGCCAGCTGGTCTGTTTCATGAATTTTCAGGTTAAGGAGTTGTAAAACTGTGGCTACATTTTCTCAATTTTGTGGATATGATATTTTCTGGGTGTTTGGCTCCACAGCCCTCTGCATAAGGCTTTAAGCTGTCACATCCTCGAATGTTGTCCTGAGATCCATAAAAGGAATGGGCAAAAATGTAGGGATTGCTCAGGGATATCCCAACCTCTTCCCTGGTTTTAATCAGTAGTTCCACTGACTGACTTGTTGGGAACAGCACTGGTACTTTGCTGCCCCTTTTGCCCAGTACCCTAATGAGTTTCTGACATAACTTCTTTTCAAAGGGTGACAGAATTGTTGACAGTGTTTTGAATTCCATTCTAGGAACTTCTCCTTCACAGTGACGATTGAATAATATCAGCTGTGTCAGCGTAATGTGAGAGCTTTTTTGTTGACTTCTTCGAGACATTTCTAATGATCCTGGCGCTTCTTTATGTCTTCTGATAGAGGCAGGATTTGGGGGCTGTTTAATTTCTTTTGATACTTTTTTTTCCAGTGCATTGGATGACACGTGTTGTTTAATCCAGTTAAATTACTTTAAGAAATTGCTCTGCTCTTCCCTTTAAAGCATTGTCCTCTTGACACAGATCTTCTCCTTGCAAAATATACGACAGGGAAATTCACAGGGAAATAATGCAGATTTACTATTATTATGACTATTGAGCATATCAGAGATGTGAGGTGGTTGCGTACCAATGAGGAAGTTAAAAATAAATAAATAACCAATGTTTCTCATGTCTTATTGAAAGAAAGGGCCAAACAACCTTTTCATAAAGGGAGCAATGACGAGCGTGGTAGCTATCGCCTATAATCAAAGATGTAAGGGATGACACAGATGCCTGCTTGTAGATTACGTCCCCATTGTCCAGACCTGATTAAAAATACTGCTTCAATAACCATTTTTCTACAGACCATAGGAAAGCTAGTTTTATTCCTATATAAAAACAAATTTCTGTCTTAATTAACCCACAAGGTCATTGATGTGAGATTTAAACACCAGTTTTTCATCAAGCCAGATGCCACAGAACAGTGTGTTCCATTATCCAAGGCAGAAAAAATATTATCAGTGACCAGAGTGATGGCTGAGATGGTACTATGGTAAGCTCTAAAACCGGACTGGTGTACATATAAGATGGAGTGATTTGCGAGGAAATCTTTGAGTTGGCAGCTTACAATACATTCTAAAAGTTTTGCCAAACAAGACTATCTAGATATTGGCTTATAATTATTAGGTACATTTCTTCCACCCTTATTCAAGGGAAGGTGGATGTTTTCCAGACTCTTTGAACAATACAGGAAGATGCAGACAGATCAAACATATAAATGATATGCTCTGCAATTACAGGGGCAGAGAGCTGGAGAAAAAAATTATCAAGTTTGTCTGCACCAGTAGATTTCTTGGGTCAACAGCTAGGAGAGCCTCAAGTAAAAAATTAAATGACTAATTTTCTAAGAGCAGTACGGTAGACTGATTGGAGAAATTTAATTACTGGGAGCAACACAGAAACAGACAGCAAAATGTTTGTTGCCAATATACATAGTTTAGTTAAGGAATTTACCAGAAAGGTTAAAGGAAAGGAAAAAAAACATAGCACTGCCCTGGCTTAATACTGACATATTTAATCTGATGAAGGAAAGAGATTCTGCATTAAAAAGATCATTAAAAACCAAGTTGAATAGTGACAGGCATCTGTTCACTTCATTACGTAATAGAGTAGTCAAAGAAATCAGAAAAGCTAAAGCAAATTTTTTTATAACCATTATTAATGAGGCAAATGGTAACACAAAGCTGATCTGGGAACAAATTAAGAACGTAATGGGAATTAGCTATAGGACTAGGAACCGGCTAGAGTTGAACCTGTAATGGTTAATTAATACAAACCCCAGCACAAATATCTGTAGACTTTAATGAATATTTTATCAATTCTGTAGCTGAAATTGCACAGAATATTCCTCCAACAACTGGAAATATTGTCAAAGTAGGTGAAAGCAAGCCTTCTTTCAGCATTCAACCTACTTCTGAATTTAACATTCAGGCAATTATTAATTCTCCTAAAATTTCAACGGCAAAGGATATTTATGGTATGGATCCTAAAATGCTTAAATCCCTGAAAGAATCCCTAGCCTACACAAACCATCAATCAGTCAGTACTCGAAGGGATATTCCCAACTCACTGGAAGACTGCAATTGTAACTCCTAAATTTAAGTCAAATGACCCTCTGAATATATGTAACTACCGCCCAATCAGTATTCTGCCTGTGATCTCCAAGTTTGCTGAGAAATGTGTGTCAGAGCAGCTTGTTTCTTTTTTAAATAATGGTCCATTTAATCTTCATCTGATACAGTTTGGCTTCAGGGCCCGCCACTCTGCGGAAACAGCTAACTGCTTCTTTACAGAGACGATGCGAGCATTGGTCGACAAGGGAGGTGTTGTTGGTGCTGTGTTTTTAGACCTTCGTAAAGCATTTGACACAGTCAACCATCAGGTCCTTAATGCCAAACTGTCTTATTTTAATTTATCCCCGTTTGCAACAAAATGGATTGAGTCGTATCTAACTGGCAGAGAACAATATGTTTCTGTGAGCGGTTATTGTTCATCAGCTCTTGGCTTATGCACAGGGGTACCACAAGGATCGATACTTGGCCTACTTTTGTTTAGCTTGTATATTAATGATTTGCCATTTGTTTGCCCTGAAGTCCAAACAATAATGTATGCGGACGATACCGTAGTATATGTGCATGCCAAAACAAAACACCTGGCTGCTGCCAAACTTACCACAGCCATGGATCAGATCACCAATTGGCTAAATCGTTCCTGCCTTCAACTTAATGTAAATTAAAATGTAGGAATGTTTTTCACAAAAAGACAATGTAATATTGTATCAAATATAACCATATCAGGGCAAAACATTATGATTGTGCCACAATTTAAGTATGGGCATTATTATTGACTCTAATCTTGCTTTTAAAGCGCATATTAAGAAAGTGTGCAATAGGGTCAAGTTTAGCCTAGCCAATTTTAAATATATTAGAAATTCACTAAATTTTAATACTGACAAATTATTTATGGATGCCATGATTATGTCACATCTAACATATTGTCTGACAAGTTGGGGACAAACTAACAGCTCATCATTAAAGCCATTCGCTACTCTTTATAAGAAAACACTCAAAGTTTTGGACCAGAAGCCAAACAGCTCGCATCACTGTATTATCCTAAATAACCGTAAACTGCTGAGCTGGGAAGATGTAATTAAATACAAAAACATCTGTCTGGTGTACAAAATTCTGCATAACACTGCTCCTCCCCCTTTGAACTCTTTCATAATCCAACGTAACAACAGTAGTCACATTACCAGAAGCACCGCACGAGGTGACCTTCTAATTCCATTCAGGAAAAGCACATTTGGCCAATTATCATTTTCTGTTACGGCATTACAAAACTGGAATTCATTGCCCACTACAATCAAAGATATACATACATATTCCACATTCACAAAATACCTTAAAATATGGCAGTCTGATAACTATTACTGTACACATTAATCTGTCAGATGTGATGTGTGTTTGATGTGACGTTGCTGTCGTTCCATCTCTGCTGCCTGCCTCTGTTATGTCTTGTATGTGCTTTCAATGTGGCCTCTTGAGACTCTTCTTTTTTCTTTTGTCTACTTCATATTGTATTAACTGCATGGACTGATTTAATGCCATTGCCACTATATGTGCTTGTCTGTTTGTGTGCCACTTTTTTGTATGTTTTAACCCTTTTTGTTTAGGCCTGCTGTTATTATAGATGTAATGTAACTGATTTTAATATGTTAATTATTGTATTTTAGGATGCCTATTGTCAGCTGGCCGGCTAAAGCTGCCCCTTTTACTGTATAGTTCATTAAAGGGGACTGTCCACGACATTATAAACTAATAAACTAAACTAAACTAAGTACCATATTTGAGGACACAGAAAAAGAAGAAGACTGAGAAGCAGCATTGAAGGTAGACACATAGACCTACTCAAGAGGCAGATGAATGTCAGATGACGAAGCAGATCTAAAATGGTCCTCTTTAAAAAAGATGGCCCGCAGCAATACAATGTCTATTAAAACCAGAACAGATCTCAGTTTGATTACAAATAAAACCGTCCTGTTAATCTGGGTAGGTATATAGGCTGAAGCAGGAGAACCACTATTATTGGCTTTGACCACCTTCCAGAATTTACCGGGATTAGAATAGTTGTTGGTATTCAGCTAATGGTCTGGTTCATTCTTCTCTTCATCTCTTTTGTGGGCTCTAAATGTGGCCCAATGTGAGGCGTCATTTAAACGTCTGGCCAGAGAACAACCTTTGTTTCTAGACTGAAACAGGGATGAAGGGTCTAAAGTAAACCATGGACTAGATGAAGGTTACAGATCTATGTTGCTCATACAACAACTGCAACGCCTAATGGCTGACGAGTGAACGCTGGCACAACTTGCTGCCGCTGCTCGCCAGTAACCTTTTATCCTTTTAACTTTCCAGACTTATTATGGATTTATGACCTAATCGGACAGTGTAAATACCTTCATTGGAATACTTCTAAGATCTGCCGGCACTACCGTTTGTGTGAGTCTTCACTGTTAGCTCACCTGTTCTGTTCCGGTTTGAGCCTCACCTGGCGTTTTCACTAGCCGTTGATGCTGCTTAAGTCCTGATCCACAATGTGGGCCGGTAGGACATACATCTTGTTTGTCTGTGTCTGGCTCTTTCTACTGCCTGTTCACCTGTTAGTGACAAGTTTGCTGCAGTACTCGGCCAGCAACCTGCTCCGGTTGTGCTGTCACCTGCCTGGACCTGTGCCGGAGGCTCTCCACCTTCACCCGGACATCGCCTCCAGCCCCGGAGAAACATTTACCGGAATTCTCACCACAACAGCTCAACAGGAATAACATCCATCTGGTCCAGCTCTCGTCGCCCTCCACGCTCCACCAACCGGGCTGTCGACCACAGCGTGTTAGCCTGCCTAGCTCGGTCGGCTAGCACCATCACCACCTGTGACAACACCTCACTCAACTTTGCTCTGCTCAACATCTGCTCACTGACAGGCAAGGGACATCTAATCCTGGACTTCATCTCTGATCGTAAACTAGACTTTCTGTTTAACTGAGACATGGCAACAGCCCAACGACTTTTCTCAACTGAATGAATCCACTCCTAGTGGGTTTGTTTACATCTGTCAACCCCGTGGCTCCAGCCGGGGAGGAGGCCTCGCGATAATATACTGCGAGAAGTGGAAAGTCTCACCGGTGTCTGTGCCTGTCTCCAGCTCTTTTAAATCTGCTATCTGCAAGTTGTCTGGTCCCACTCCAACCATCATTGCTACTGTCTACCGCCCCCCTAAACCAAATAGTGAATAGAATTTTTAAATGACTTTGCTGCTTTTCTCACCCACTTATCCTCTCTCTCACCAAACATAATACTGTTGGGCAATTTCAATATCCACATGGACAATATCAATCTGCCTCTCACCAAAGACTTCACCTCCTGCTTAGAGTGTTTTGGATGTCAGCAACATACAACTTTTCCCACACACTCCAAAGGACATATTCTGGACTTAATCTGCTGCTCTGGTGTCACTCCTTCTGACCTTACTGCTGATGAACTCCCCATAACTGACCACTTTCTCTTCTCATTTACAGTAAAACTCACTCTCTCCATCTTTAAAATACCACGACTAATTTAATTTCGTAATATAAAGAATATCAACTCTCACTTCAAGTATCCCTGACACTCACAATCTATCCACCCCTGATGATCTGGTCTCTCATTACAACACTGGACTCCATAATATTCTTAATTACTTTGCTCTGTTAAAAACCAGATCTGTTTCTTTTTCCGTCTCCGCCCCTTGGTTCATCTCCGATCTTTGTCTCACGAAAACCAAAGGTCGGCAACTTGAACGTCTTCATAGAAAAATTGTTCTCACTATTCAGAAAGAAATGTACAATAACCATGTCTTCTTCTGCAACTCCATCATGTCCTTTTTCAATGAAAAAATCAAGAACATCCACCAGCACCTAGGATCAATCCCTCACCTCAGTATCTCAGGCAACTTTCACCCATCCACGCACTCATTCTCCTCCTTCCAGCTTCCCGCTATTTCAGAAATTACAGAACTGACCCGGAAATCCAAGCCATCCACTTGTGAACTTGATCTCCTCCCCACACAACTTGTTAAAGCCTGCCTTCCCTCCCTTGTCCCCCTCATTTCTGCTATCATCCACTCCTCTCTCACCACTGGAACTGTCCCTACATCTTTCAAAACTGCTGCCATTACCCCACTTTTGAAAAAACCTGGTGACGACCCACCCAACTTCAACAACTTCCGTCCTATATTCAATCTACCCTTCACCTACAAAATCCTTGAAAAACAGCTGCCTCTCAACTCCATTTTCACCTATCCCACAATAACCTGTATGAACAGTTCCAGTCCAGTTTCCGCCCACTCCATAGCACTGAAAAAGCACTTACCAAAATCACCAACGACCTCCTTATGGCAGCTGATTCTGGACTCCTCACCATCCTCATCCTCCTCGACCTGAGTGCAGCCTTTGATACCATCTGTCACACCACCCTCCTCAACAGGCTATCTTCCATAGGCATCACCCACACTCCGTTAGACTGGTTCACAACTTATCTCTCTGGCCGCACTCAGTTCATTCACCTCAAGTCTTTTAAATCCATTCCCTCCTCCGTCACTTCAGGTGTGCCCCATGGCTCTGTCCTGGGGCCCCTACTCTTCATAATTTACCTCTTTCCCCTCTGTAATATCTTCCGCAAATTTAACATTCACTTCCACTGTTATGCTGATGACACCCAGCTCTACCTCTCCACCAAACCCTCGTCCACTCTGCCGCCCACCTCCCTTACTGATTGCATCTCTGAAATAAAAACCTGTTCACCCAAAACTTCCTCAAATTAAACCGTAATAAAACCAAGGTTCTCCTCATTGGCACCGAATCCACTTTATTCAAAACCGACCCTCTCCCGGGTTAAGAGTCTGGGTGTCATCCTTGACAGCACACTATCCTTTCAACCCCACATCAATAACATTACCCGGTCTGCCTACTTCCACCTACGAAACATCAATCACCTCCCTTACGCCCCACACTGCCGCTATCCTTGTCCACAGTCTTGTCACTTCCCATCTGGATTATTGTAACTCTCTCCTCTTCGGCCTCCCTCACAAATCCCTCCATAAACTTCAACTGGTCCAGAATTCAGCTGCCTGCATCATAACTCGAACCCCCTCCATCCACCACATCACTCCTGTCCTCCAACAGCTCCACTGGCTCCCAGTCCAGTTCCGTATACAATTCAAAGTACTCCTGTTTGCATTCAAGGCCATCCACAACCTCGCCCCCCATATTTGTCTGATCTCCTCCAGCGTCCCACTCCCTCCCGCTCCCTCAGATCCTCTTTCTCCATACACCTGTCTGTCCCCTTTGCCCGTCTCACCACTATGGGGAGCAGAGCATTCACACTGCATGAAAAGTGGGATTTCCGTCCCCGTAAATGCCCGTAACCGCCCGGAAATCCCCCTAATTTTCGGCAGTTATCGACAATTTACAGGCTGCGAACGTCACGTTCGTCTGTGCCACATATTGTCGGAAACGAACCATGACGTATGTGGAGAACCCCCGCGGAAGTGTTAATGGATCTAATTAGAATATGAATAGGTGCCTGGCCAGAGAACGAATTTCCTCACTTGCTATTGGATGAAACCACTACTTTTAAACAAGAAAAATCTCTCTTGATTGGTTGACAGGTCTGTCACGGGTTAGGCTATTGGTCAACCTGGGCCATTAGTATTATAATAATAAAATTATATATATATATATGGTGGGGTATATATATATATATTTATTTCATATATGCTATGTTGTATATTCATGTCATGATTATCATAGTTAAAATGATTTGCCAGGAACGTGCTGTTTATTCAAAGATAGAGCTTTATTAACACAATCAGAAAAAAAAAAACTATGTACAAAGCATCGGAGACACACAGCACACACAATAAATATCCCACGCTTACAAGAAGCAGCACCGTCCACATCTAACCCGCGGCTGCCTCAGAGCTGTTGGTAACCGGCAGCATTCGGTCTAAATTCGGTCCATTTTGCAGACGTCTGTGGTGCGTTGTCCTGTATGTCTATGTGGCACACTTCCAAATGCCCACCTCACCCGCAGCCAGCACACTCTGTCTCGCTTCCAGCAGCTGTAAAAATCAATCAATAAAGACAGTCAGTACTGCGCAATGCACTGCTTATGGACACAACACATCTATTAATGCACCTGAAAAATATTCACATTAACCAAACGGATCTAATCTTACCCTCTTTTCTTCTCGACCGACTCAGACTGAACTCTTCACAGCTTCTGCCCGCGATGCCACATCTGGTTGCATCGCAACCTGAAGTTCCTGCGTGCTGTCTCGTAGTATGTCTTACAAGCAGCTGGAAAACAATTAAAGGAGAGTGGTATGAATAAAAAAAACATAAGTCACAGTAAAATTAAACAAGGAAAGACGAAAAAGTAAAAATTACCTACACACAATGGCGTCATTATCAGCGTCATGTCAATCTGGACTTGCAGACAGCTCCGAGCAAATATAGGTCACGGCCTCGTTATGAGGCGAGGTTGGTCTGTAAAAAAAAAAAAAAAAAAAAACTATGGTTAAGATCGGTATATATTAACATATCTATGTCCTTATACAGAATAATTAATGAAGTTCATTCAATGAAAGCATATTCTTTAAATCTTACCCTTGCTCCGATTTGTAGCGCCTACTACAGTTTGTCTCAGAGTTGTGAAGACGGCGGACTGCTTTCTGAAAATTACGAGATAAAAAAAATATACTTTTATAAAGCAACATCACCAGCTAAGCTCTGTAATGAATGGTGCTGAAAGCAGCCACAGCTCTGTGCTGCTCGCGTTTAAACTTGGTGGGGTTTAAAACATTACTGCCAAGTCTAAGTAGCCTGTTTAACATCCAAAGACAGTCACTGTACGATCAAGAATAAACCATACAGACTAGCTCGCCGTTTCATTAATAATCATATACTTACGTTGTCTTCTTTTCTGTGAGTGCATCTTTGGAGCCCTGGAGGTGATACGGAGGAGAGAAAAAAAACGCTCCAAACGTCTTGAACAACTCCCGTGTGTTTCCAAGTGAAGTTTGACAGAGTGTACAGACAACTCTTTTACCAGTTGGCCTGAAATATTCCCATATTTCGGAAGTTTTTGCTCTAACTCTTGGACTCATCTCCCCGAGTCCCGCCACTTTTTTTCAAATGGAAGCAGTGAGGGCAGGGGGTAGGGGGCGGGGCAGTATGATAGAGAGAGACCGTGGAGCAGATTAACCAGCAGGGCTCGAACAGCGCACATACTGGTGTGGAGGTGAATTACAGTGAGTTATAATGGCTTACTGGGAAAGCTTAATAACAATAGGACAATTGAAGTCTGGATTATGAGGCCATTTCAGCAGAGCCAACAGCTTCATATGCCATGGACATGTGAATATGGTGCTGAATTTGCCAGTATTTTAAGAACACAAATGGTTGGGACCTTGTCATGCAATGACAAAGCTGATATGCTTTATGTGAAGCACAGTGTTTTGGTGTCAGCAGAAAGACTTCTCTTAGAAAACTGTACAGTGGAGCCTCTGTCTCCATTCCACCAGACAATGTTGGATGAGCAAGACCAAAGACTGTAGTCATGTCACTATGTACAGTGGTATAGTGTGAATGAATCATGGAATGCCCATTTTACCTTTGTGGCAAAGCCTGTAAAACGAATTGTTGAAATAAATTATTTTGTGTATCTTTTTTACGTAACATTGGTCATTGCTAATGACATACAAAGTAATTAATCTAGCATACTTTCATTAAATAAATCAATTCAAGCTAAAATTGAAGAGTCTACAATTAGGCTATACTGAGTCTGATCTATTTTAAGAGATTTTCTTAATCTTAAATTAATACCTTTTAGAAAAATGTCACCTGGGGTAAAACTCCCACTGCTGCTACCCTGATTTGCATTTGTATAGCTCACAGCATTTTCATTTACATGTGAAAGCCTCACCTAGAATTAGAGGGAGGGGGGGTCATGGGGGGACAACTGCCAAGCAAGGCCCACGTCAATTTACGACAATTTACGGCAGTTTTCGGTGTTGCCAGTAAATTGCCGTGTGCAGTCATAAACCTGAAGTTTCACGACAATCTACAGTGCCGAATACTGACGAAAATCCCACTTTTCATGCAGTGTCAGCCGCTCTGCTCCCCGTCTCTGGAATTCATTACCACCCCAACTTAGAAACATCAATTCATTCCCACCTTTCAAATTGCAACTCAAAACACATCTGTTTAAAACCGCCTATTCCACTTAATGTCAATAGCTCTGCCTCTTTCTGTTGTAGTATTCTTATTTTTTGCTGTTTTTAAAGGTCTTATGTATCCTTGTACGGTGTCCTTGAGTGCCAAGAAAGGTGCCTTTAAATAAAATTTATTATTATTTATTATTTAGATCTGTTCTTAAATATATATATTTGCCCTGCAGTGCCCTGCTACACCATGAACTACTACAACTACTATTTCTAGTCATAGTTCCATTATCTTTATTCTGACTATAATTGCCACTGTTCATCACACCCCCAACCGGCACCGTCAGACACCGCCTACCAAGAGCCTGGGTCTGTCGGAAGTTTCTCCCTAAAAGGAAGTTTTCCTCACCACTCAAGGTGATTTAGTACCACTGTCGCACTAAATGCTTGCTCTTGGGGGAATTACTGGAATTGTTGGGTATTTGTAAATTATAGAGTGTAGTCTAGACCTACTCTATCTGTAAACTTGAGATAACTATTGTTATGATTTAATACTATAAATAAAATTGAATTGAATTTGAATATTTTTAAAAGGTACATGCTTTTTTTAAAGCTAGTTCGACCTCAGGGATAAAAAGGGTGTCATGAATATCACTATCAAAAGGTCATGAAGAAAGGCTTGTGCATTAAAAGTATTTAGGTTTTTCTTAATTAAAACACGAGCAGAGGATCTATTGACATAGGTATCATGAATGCATTCTATGGGGCAGTGATCACACCCAGGTCAAGAACTCCACAGGTAAATATGTTATCACTCTTATTAGAAAAGATAAGGTCAATAAGTGACGATCTTGATGGATTCTTTAAGTTTGGCCCGGTGGGATCACTTACTAGATTTGTGAGATTAAGATTGGCAGATACTTCCTTTAGATTATCAGAGGCACTTGTCAGCCAATCCAAATTAAAATCACCCATAACTATGACTATTCTGCATTAGAACACTTGCATGCACACATGCTGCATAGCTAATTCTGTTTATAATTAAATCAAGCCAGTGAGCGGGGTCGATGTTGCAGCGTCTGTTTTAGACCTGGAACTGCCGAAACCGTACACATTTCGCCAAACACAGAGGTTGTGTAATAATATTAGTTCTGTGCAAATTAGCACCTCTGTGATTTGTGGTTGTATTGGCTGCGTTGGCAATTATAAAGTAAAGTAATGACAGAGCTTTGACATTATATGCGGGGCATAATGTTAGTGAATTTGAGAAAAAATAAACCCTAAACCCTATTCACACGGGATTACCCCGTCCACATCTGAGCCGGTGTCACCCCGTGCCCCATGGCAGCGGCTCTTTCTTGAGCTCAGCGCCCTTAGCAGACACCCCCACAGCGTAGCAGAGCAGAGAATACTGCTTTTTCTTCAATTTTACATACTTGGCAATTTTTGGAATCATTCAAATTTGGCTGTGTGGTATTAATACATTTCCATCTGTGTGCGTGTGCATGTACGTGTGAGTGTGTGTGTGTGTGTGTCGTACCCTAGAGGGTGAAAAATCAATCTCAACCAATTAACTTGTCCAAACAACCTGTGGTAGACAGCGACAGAGAGAATGACAAAATGTACCATGGAAACGTCTGCCCCAGCATTACCCAGACAAAAGACCTTTAGTCTGTGTTTAATAAGAGCGAGTGACATTGATACAAGCCTCTGCACTGACACTCACTCTGGCCTTTGACTAATAAAGTGTCTCATTAATAAGGACGTTTATTTATTTATATTCAAATTGTGTTACCCTAAGCTTTAAAAAAATAATACATTAGTTGATGTTATACTCAAATGTTCTTAATTCCTCTTGATTCCAAAGCAATTTCACAGGAATGAGAGTATTATTTAGTCAAGGCGGAGAAAGGAAGATTGCCCCTAGAAATGATATTTGATATCTAACCAGAAGGGAGCAGTGAGACTCCAAAACTAATTATTTGCAATGAACCTCAATAGTGTTGTAGCTTATACGTTAATTAGTGATGGCCAAATGAAGCTTTGTGAGCCATTTTATTTATTTTCTAATCCCACTAGATGGCGATCTTGGTGTAAAAAAAAATGGCTCTAGTAATGGCAATTCATTGTGCTTTCAACCCTTTGTTAAACAGAGAGCACCATCTATTTGGCTAGAAAATGGTTCATAAAGCTTCATGAGGCTTCATTTGGCCATCACTAACGTTAATGCAAACAACCCTAAGCTCCGCCCCTTCCCCATCAATGATCCAATCAGAGCTGAGCAACACATGGAACAACTTTCCTGCAGTAGCCTAAATGCCTCAGATTAGCAGCAACAGCTAAAGATCTGTCTTATCTTCATCTACATAAATCCATAGTTTGCTTAACATCCAAAAGTAATCACAACATAATCATATAAACAAACCTTTTGTTCAGTCAATTAATTATTATTTAGGAAAGTTATTGCAGTGTACCTCAGATTCGCTGAACTGGTTGTGCAAAAGCAATAGATACTGTACATTCTGTTTCTCTCACAAATGATCTAGGCTTTTACACCAATGCTTGACATTGACGCTGCCATGTTTTGACAAGTTTTACGACCAAGCAACAGTACCTAAGAGCAAATGGGGCTTAGATTTGGCTACATGGTTACTTACACATTGAATTAACAAGATCATCCCATTAGACAAGGGTTTCTGGCTACATAGCAAAGTTAAGTTCAATAGTTACTCTAGTTTTAGCTTTGGTTTCGCCTAATAAATGACTTTCTGCCCCAGCCACTAGTATCCTCTGACGATTCATGATTTCACACTTTACTATGTTGTCAGTGAGATTGTTGGGTCCGCTCAAGACTTAATCTGCCTCTGTACCAAAACTCTCCAGAAATCTCTTCACCCCTCACCCAAAGGGATTTAGCAAATATTAGCTATACATATTAATTAGTTGTGTATATACTGTATTTTTCAGTTGTTTGGTCAGGTCTTGGTCTTGACTCGGTCTCGCACTGGTCTGGTCTTGGTCTTGTTTCGGTCTCAACCCCTCAAAGTCTTGGTCTTGTCTTTCAAATATATTATTAAATTAAATATATGAAATATAGAGATTCAATGAGAAAAAACATTATTCCTAGGGTTCGTGGTTTGATCCCCTGCTTCTTCTGTGTCTGTGAGTAAGAGACTGAACCAAATTTCTTCAAAATTTCTCCAAAGTGTATGCTTAATGAATATAATGTAATACAGGAAATTACAGGGAGCTTTTGAAAAAAGTTTTGTAAGACACGCTGAAATGTTACTGTTAAACTGTTGTACTTTTCCATCCCGTTTTCTACACCTGCTTATTACATTTTACTGCATATTGTTGTGTATGAATGTACCTACACAACAGTATATATTCAATTGCTGTAACATCTTCGTTTACCGCAGCTTTCATGATTTCTCCTGGATACACAGACCACTTTAGCAACGCTGAGCTGCTTAATCACCATGCGGAGGATCACCCTGCCAATTAGTGCGACACAAAGTGACTTTCACGACCCGGTGGGCGCAGCATGTAGCCAGCTAAGTAGAAATTATTCACCCTGCATGTATAGAAATCCTCATCAGCAGCACAACTGTGGGCAGTCACACTGATGGACCAACAGACTCGCATATACTAATGAACTCACATATGACCTGGAATGGAAAGCTGCACAAGTATGCAGTATGCATGATACAAAGGCAACGGCATGTATGTAGTTTGTTGTGAAATGTTATACTGTATATGCTCTGATTACACTCCAAACTTATTATCTATACATTGTATGCAGGTGACAGTTTTATGCACATTACAATGCCTTCATGACCCCATTAAATTATTATAATTTAGATTGATATAACAACCACAGTCACACATAAAAACACATATATACACAAATACACACAATATTCTTAGGCACAATAAAAGATGGGCCCAGAACAGAACACACTGGCATAAAAGTGCCTGTATACCTATATGTAGTATGAACACTGGCTCTTTTCCATGGAAACGCATACATGCATTAATAATATGCCCTATGTGCCTGAACACACCAATACACACTCATGCAAATTCTTTGTACATCTTCTAGCTCCTGTATAATGTACATTTGAGCCTTCAAAAAGCTAATGACTAGCTTCCTCTGTAAATCATCTTAGGTGTTGACGGGCAGCACATTGACAAAGCCGTTGATAATGATGGTAAGTGATCGGGGCGGCTAAGGCCAGGTAGGACTGTTGCTGAAAATCAGCTCTTTGCCTCGGGGTTCAGTTGCAGACAAAAATATGTGAAACACTCAGTGAAAGATTTGATTACGGAATCATTTGACAAACATTTGAGTAGGCACGAAAATTATTTCATCTGCTTTGATTCATCAAAGGCTGAGACCTGATAAACTGTTAAACTAGTAGAGAAGCCCTTTGCAGGACACAGGAACAGTTCTTTCTTTGGATGGTTGTACGCCAATTTCATACAAAGTGTTAATTCACAGCATTTTAATGGTTATGAATGCAAGCTGTAGATATAACTTTAATGTCACACAGCAGTGCTTTGACCAAAATGCTTATGTCAGCATGCTCAAAATGACAATGTTAACATGATGATGTTCAGCAGATTTACCATGTTTACCATCTTAGTTTAGCGTGTTAGCATACAGCTGGGGCTGATGAGAATGTCATTAGTCTTGCAGCTATTTAGTAAGAAAGCAAAGCATTAGATAAATCACATTTTGGTCTGACGATGGTGCTAGAGGAAAAGTCAGAGGATCACCAAAGTTCATACAATTCATCCTGAGGGAAACATGAATGTGTGTACAAAATGTAATGTGAATCCAACAGTTGTCAAAACATTTCAGAGGACCACTAAAGTCAGTTTGATTCATTCTGAACATGTCTGCCTACATTTTTCTGGCATTCCATCGAATAGTGATATGTGTACCCTAAAACTGTTGTTATTTTAGCAGGAGCACAACTTACTTGTTGACCACATAAATCTCCTCGCCCAATGACGATAATATTCTGCTTCTTTTCCTGCTTCCAATTTGAGAATAACTTAACAAGACAGTGATGTGAAATGAAAATATAAACTGATAAAAGGCCAGAAAGAGGAACTGATTGGAAGTGGCTGGGCATTGAAGAGGAAATATATACTCCATGGAAAGACTAACGTATTACCTTAGAACCAAAGCAGAGATTCTGGATCAAAGCTGTGAATAATTGACTGTTTAAAAGACATGACAAATCAAATCATGG
This sequence comes from Perca flavescens, assembly GCF_004354835.1. NCBI lineage: Eukaryota > Metazoa > Chordata > Actinopteri > Perciformes > Percidae > Perca > Perca flavescens. The sequence goes on from NC_041340.1 coordinate 28,666,601, forward strand.
GTTGAGTCTTTAGCAAACGTGAAAGGAAAGGGACAAGCATTGTAAAAAGATCAATGTGCCCTCTTTTATTTATTCTTTATCAACAAATTATGTTTTTCCCTCATAGAAGTCTGAGTTTCCAATTTGGATATGAACACTGATGTGCAGTGACTTTTGGTTCATGTCAGAGAAAATGAAAAGAAAAGAAAAAGTTTTGAAAAAAGAAAATATAAACTGAAATCTGCATAATGCAGGTACTTAACGCTATATTGCTTCAATAACATTCAACCAACCCAACTAACCCTTGGTGCAGTTACAAGATAGAGCTGCCATTATCTTTATTTTCTTTCTTGTTAACAAATTCCCCAGAAGACCAAACCATCAATGTGTGAGTCCATCTCTTATTTCTAAATTCTTATTTCTGTTCCCATGTTCAACAGCGTGACTCATTGGTGTGTTTTTGATAGTTTTACAGTGGAGCTCTATTGCTCAGAGGAATGAGATATCAGGCTTTGGATTAACACACAATATTTGTTAGTAGAATACATTCATTGTTGATTTTGGTCTTTTCATTGTTTGTTGACAATAAGAAAAATACCAGAATATCAACACAGTTATCCTTTAAAGGGAAACTACAGTTTTTTTCAACCTGGACCTATGTTTTTGTGTCTAAGTGACTGATGGGAACAACAATCTTTGCAATTGGTCCAGTATTAAGCAAGATCACCACAGTTGGCAGTGGCGAAACAAGCTACAATGTAAGTTATGGGGCAATTGTCCAGCTTTTGTTCCATAATGTTGTCAGAACATTAATCTAAGCCTGTCAGTGGCAAAACAAGCACTTTGTGAAAGTAAATACAAGCTGGACAATTGTCTTATTAATATTGTACCATGTTTTGCCGCTGCCGACTGCAGTGATCTCGCTTAATACTGGACCAATGTCAAAGATTGTTGTTCCCATGAAATCAATGCAAAATGTGCACTGTCAATGACATGCACTTGCAAAACTCACAAAATTACAACTCCAAAAACACTGACGAGAACAAAATTACATGAATGCACACACAGACGTCTATGGTGGAATTTCCAATAACATGTTGTGGTAAGATGAGACAAGGGGAAAGCTTAGGTAACATCAGGTTACTTGGAGGTCACAGGTCAGGTAGTCTCACATTGCCAGACCTATCCCCACAGCGCTGTGAATTAAGGTCTGGCTACACGACACATACATTCCAGGATAGCAGAAAAAAACGCTCTGGGTTGTTTGCGTTTCTTTTTACCAATCACAATCCTCTTGGGCAGCGCTAAGCTCCAGACGCAGTGACGGTGGCTCTCCAAATAGTCTCGGAAGGAACTTGTTTTGATGGAACATTTGGACCCTGCAAAAAAACAACACTACAATATTAAATGAAGTTAACTGTTCAGACAATACAGTACAGTGAATATATAATAATATAAATAAGTTGGATACATGGTTAAACGCAATTTGCTCTTACCAGTGTATAGCTGTGTGTACTTTGCCTATAGCGATCCCTGCCAATCGGTCCCAAAACGTCCCAGTTAGTAAATGCTGTAGACATATTCTTTGTAAATCTTCAAAATCATTCCCTGAAAGAACAAATCAAGCTTGCCTTGTTGCACGATTCAAACATTTTTCAAAACGTGCCATTTTCAGCATTGTTGTGGGTGAGCATTTGTTATGTTATGGCGACATCAATATCTTTGCATAACCCAAACTTAACAGCTTCAACAGGAGATACACAATACAGAGTTGGGACGGCACAAAAAAACTACACTGTGGTTAAACTGTAATGATTAATCCGAATTCTCCTCGATTGAGATTTCATTAAATGGTTCTGTGGAAATCATCAAAGTCTCCCAAACCTTCTTCAGATATTCAAAGTTTTTCCATAACATCATACTGTACAAGGTATTTTACACACACATACACACACACACACACACACACACACATGCAATACTTAACTGTCAAGTCTTGTTGCAACAGCTCCTCATTGTGTGTTGATTAATGACTTAATAACCTTCTGACACAGATAAAGGAAATGACTGCTGTATTTACACATACACACATAGATGTTTCTATACACTCACACATTACTGAGCAGTGCAGCTGCTTTCCAAGTTCAGTATTTTAATATTACCAGGTGATTAGAGGAAACTCACACACACACACACACACACACACACACACACACACACACACACACACACACACACACACACACACACACAGAGTTTGCCTAGGTTCATTAATTTCACACTATCAGGTGATTAGGAGTTGTGATTAAAAAGCTGGTAGGAGAAAAACGAGACAAGATAAACATTGATTCCTACTTTTTAAACTCTTACAGATCTCAATGAGCTGTGAAAAAATATATAATATATACTGTATTTCTATAATATAATGTATTTCTCTATATATATAAAAATATATTGTATTGTATCTCTCTCTCTCTCTCTCTCTATATATATAAAATATATATTGTATCTCTCTCTCTCTCTCTATATATATATATATATATATATATATATATATATATATATATATATATATATACACACTATATTGTACTATAAAAATGCAATACCAAACAGATTTTTATAAGCAGCAGAAATGCATGCATTGCAACAAAATAGGGTTTTAAAGTTGAACTGAAATTGAGTTTTGCATAGGAACAATAATGTAATTCTGTTATCGTACAAGTTTTTCCATTTTCAAAAGAAGATAAAGCAGCTTTGGACATTTGTGGAAAACCTATCTTAGTCTCTGGGTGGGCATTTTCCCATGACATGACATATGGAGCTCGACTGACTAAAGAACATACTGATACAACACACTCCCCCCCCCTTTTTAATGAGTCCACATATCGTTAGTCGTCAACCACTTACATGCTGTTAAATGTGAATTAATCTCAGTGGAAACTATTTTGATATCCTACGATATGTAATTTCCTCCCTGGAGGAGAATAAAATTTGTCTTCTTCTTCTTCTTCTTCTAGTATGAATTATTGTAAAGGGAAGTGATGTTTAGTTGTGTGTGATAGCAAGTTAGCTAACTAGCTTGCTATTATTAGCACAGATTCACTCATTATCAGTATTATTTCAACACATTGTCAGGCACCTGCACGCTCACCCCTATTTTCCACCAGGTGAATCTGCACTGCTTTCTGGATGTCCCCGCGACCCCCGCGAGCAATCGCTGCCATTCAAGTCAATGCTTGATATTCCACCAGCCGCACCACGGCACGTCCCAGAAGCGTGCGTGAAGCGGCTCTCCGTTCTGCTCCGCTAAAGATACGTGCCAGGTCTATTTTCACATGTGCCGCGGGGCATTCAGACAGCTGGTCAGGAAGTAAAACAGCGTGACTATCCAGTCAATTTACCCACAGACCCCCCGCCAATATCGTTTATGTCTCCTTTACAACAGCACGGACAACGAGAGATTAATCCCAGAGGTTGAAAAACATAATAGACATCACAGATCTTCAGGACAACGCCAGAGAAGGCATGGAGTTTAACTGTAGGAGTGCTTGGAGTGAAAGGTAGATACTAGCTTGCTGAACATGTGATTGTTCTGTAAAGTACTTGTAGAGACAATAAAATCTGCGAGTTGGGCAGTCAAGACGCTCTGCTTCTGAGTCGCTCCCGGTGTGGTTTGGCGGAGGACAGAACAAAACAGCATAGACACGCCCAGTGAAAAATGATTGTCAGTGTTGTGTTTGTTCCACATTCTTATAGCTAGTGCTACCTGGGACCTATTCCATCAAGAAGGCTAAAGGCAAAGCCCAGCTTAAATGGTCAAGTCTGGCTAATATGAGTGAGAGTTCGTTCCATCAAAGAGGCTGAGATTAGCCCCAACTCAGTAACCCTGGAAACTATGACTCTGGCTAAGCCTCAACCATGGCTAAGCCAGAACTGTGGCTCAGGTTTCCGTTCCATCAATCTGAGCCTCAACCCTGTTCCACCAAGGTGGCTAATGTGAATGCCAGCCAAGTAACCATGGTAACTTATGCCGCCGGGCAAACCTGGTCTGTAGCAGGCTAAAAGTGAAGCTTAGCACCATCTATGATCAAAGAATGTCCAATAGACAGAAACCGAGTCACACAACTGTCATGGAATGATAAAATAATATGTAAAACATAAAATATATAATCTTTTTTTAATTATTTATACTAATACTATATATGTTATATTATCTATAAGTACATTAAAGAACATTATAACGAAAAATAATAAAAAATAAGACACAAATAAATACAAAATTAAACTAATTAGCAAACAAAATATAATAAAAGGAAATTGAGGCATTGAAAATAAAAGATTGAATATGTACACCAAACCAATTAGATGTAAATGCCCTCCAATCTCCACCCCCACACACCCTCCTTGCCTCCTATTGGCTGGCAAAGCCAAAGCCAATTGAGGTCAGTTGACAAAGGCCAAGACATTTAATTAGTGCATTCAAGAGAGGGAGAGGGACACAGAGAGACAAAGAGAGATTGAGTGAGACATTCCAACATGGCATGCCCATTCATTGACAACCCAGTGAATGAAGAGGCCTGGATAATTCAACGGGCCTTCCGACCACCACCAGCACCAAGGGTCTTCTAGGACAGGACCAACCCGTTGACCCACACAGATGCGTACCTGTGGGAGAGGTACCGGTCCAGCAGGCAAAGCATTGTGTATTTATGCAAAAGTGCATGTTTGTTTGAACCACACATTATGAGGGTCACTCGCCGCCGTCAGTCTCTGACCACTGTGCAGTCAGTCTGTATTGCACTGCGGTTGTTTGCCAGCGGTATATTTCTCTACAGTGTTGGTGATGCTGAGAAGTTAAGCAAGGCAACTGTTTGCAGAGAGGTAACGATTATATGTACTCTATTCATTTGTGATTATCACATGAGGGTGTCCATGATGTCATATTGTCATAGGCCATGACTAATTGGAAACAGAAACAGATGTATATAAGTAATATACTTATTTAAATAAAGTAATTTCCATAGTTATCTTTCATATTTATACATTAAACATGACACAGAGCAAACACATTACAGTTAAGAGCAATCTACCTGGCCCTGAAGCAGTTCCTTAACATCTACATCACCTTCCCTGGCCATCATGACCCACAGCGGATCAAGGAGACATTCTATGCAATGGCAGGTTTGTGACATTCAAATGCATTTGATGGAAAGTGTAAAGTGGCCCACAGGTTGATGATGTTGTACCTTCATTTTTCCATGTAGGCTTCCCCAATGTCCTTGGCTGCATTGATTGCAGCCATGTGAGAATTGTGGCCCCATCTGGACCAGTGGAAAGAGATTATGTGGACCGGAGAAATCACCACAGTCTGAATGTACAGGTATGTAGCCTACTGAAGTCATGATTGTCCCAACAGTAGTCTCAAGCATAACTGATTGTTACCCTACATGCTGACAGATGATCTGTGATGCCAATTATTTAATCACAAACATCGAGGCAAAATGGCCTGGGGGGGTACATGATGCCAGAATCTTCAGGTCAAGCTCAGTGGCACAGAGGCTTGCTCAAAGTAAGAGAATATCTTAAAAATTAACATTCATTATGTTTCAATATGTCATGTCACGTACATGACATTCATTCATTCCTTTCTCACCCTGCACGGGAGTTTGAAGGTATCCTCCTTGGGGACAGGGGTTATCCCAGCCTTCCTTACCTTTTAACGCCATACAGCGATCCAGAGACTGAGGCAGAGGAGGCCTTAAACGGTGTCCTCAATTCAACCAGGGCACGAATTGAGATGGTTTTTGGCCAACTAAAGTCCAGGTTCAGCCTCATATTCAGATAATAGCCTTCAAACTACAATACTGCCCAGACTACCCTACAGTTTCAAATGTCTTTTTGCTCCAATACCTACAGGTTCCAGTGTCTGAAATACCTGAGGGTTGCTCCAGAACGTGCCTGCGATATCATGGTGGCCTGTGCCATCCTCCATAATATCGCAACCATCCGCAGGGAGAGGCTCCTGGACGTCACACTGGAGGAGAGATGGGAGGACCCCAATCCCATGCCAGAGGACATGGATGGGAGGGCCGTGAGGGACCTCTATAGGGATGCACATTTTGCTTAATTTGAAGAGCTCCATTCTTAAATCCATTTTTAGAATCTTTTTCTACAATTTACTGCAGGTGATATCAATCAAAACCAAAGTTCAGTGTCTCTGACTAAGTGAGACAGGACATAGTAGTGTTGAAACATTTGAATGTTATGTTGGTGGGTCACGCAGGTCAGGCTGTGGAGACAGAATGGAACATTAAATACAGTAAGAACAATGACCTTTTGCTGTGCATTTGGATTCATACTTACATCCTTTTCCATCTTCCTGATCTCAAGTTTGATCTTCTTAATCTGTAGCCTCTTATACTCCGTTGCATGGAGGAGATACCGCTTATAAATTGCACGGATGTCCTATGATGACTTAATGTGTCAGTGCAACCAACTATGCAGTTAATGGTGGGTAAAAGGGAATGGCTACTCACTTCACTTTGTCCAGCAGATGTAGTCCTCTTGCCAGCTGGGGAAGGCCTAGGTTCCTGCAGGAGGGTGTGTGGTACATTAATAAGGTGTGATTTTAACATTTCAAACACAACCAGTACATTAATGATTAGGCTTACATCTTGGAGCTCACTGTCTCAACCGGTGAGTGTTTCATCATTGTCATCATCATAGTCATCATCATCATCATCAGGCTGTTGGCTTGGGCCTTCTCCCTGCAAATAGAGAAACAACAGTTAATGGGGGAGAGGGAGGGGGCTGACTGCAATACCTTCAACAAATGTGGCCCGGATCTCTGGGGCCACAGGGTTGGAGGAGCTCCCCCCCTCGATCCCAACTATCTTGGGCCCCTTATTTATCCCAAGGGCCAGGATCTCAGCTGGTGTGAGCTCCTCCGGCGGCGGTCCCCCACCAGTACCCATGGATGCAGTCTGCTTTCTGGTGGCTGCAAGACATGTATATATTCATAGCTGCGCATCTATTTTGACTGATACATTTCACATTACATTATGGAACACTTACCATTGCTAAGAATGTTCTTATATTTGATTTTGACCTGGTGGCCGGTCCTCCTCTGGCTACTGAGATTGCTTCTGTTGAGACATAACCGTGAGGGACACACACCATGTCTGCCCTATAGCACATTTCATACATAGAGGCAATTTAAAGAGATCATCATTCTTTTGATGTAACAAGGGTTAGGGCCTCCGATTGATAGGAGATAGATGATTGATTTGCTGTCACCTGCATTCACTTAGTTACTGTAACAGGGGTCCTCATCTCCATTGAATTGCTTGATTTGCTAAATGATTCTAGATAAATAATAATGCAGGAAATCAATTAAAGCTATCCCATCGATTTGCATAACAATCAGTTGATAAATGTGATGAATATCACTTTCTAACATTACTACTAGGGCTGCCAAATGATAAAATATGGAGAATTTCACATAAATTGCAGTGAAACAATAATGCTATTTTAATTATGTTCATATGAGTGTTACTTATTAGGGCTGTCTTTTTGTTCTTTGGGGATTTTCCTTTTAATTTTAGGGATTTGGTTGCATTAATAGGTCCACATAATTGATTAGTTTAAAACAAAAACCATCAAGAAATCAATTGGTAGATTATTGTCTACATATATTTTGTCCCTTTGATGGGGGATTTATATAACATGATGATGCTGAAATACTTATTTCTTTATCACTTACCTATCAGCCTATCAGCAATATTCTGCCACGCCACATCCCTCGCTTTATTGATTGCCGCAGTATTGCCCTTCTTTCGGATTATGTGGCTGTAATCCTCATGTACCTCCTTGAGGAGGGTTTGTTCCGCTGCGGAGAACATTTCTGCACGCTCTTTTCCCTTGCTTTTCGGCATTTTGTACAGTTTTCGTTCTCGACTAGAATGGGCTTTTTATTTTCCCTGTGGGCGTGCACAAGTTGAGGCTTAACAGGTGAGGCTTGACTAAGTGTCAAGTGGAGCCAGCTGATTTCACTTGATGGAACGACTTGGAGCTAGATTGGGAAGTGGAGCTTAGTCAAGCTTCAAGCTTACACCTAAGTCTGGCAATTCTTAGCTACGTTGTTGGAATACCCCCCCCTGGTTATTTGCCATCAACATGCTAACTAATGACAAATGACTCAGAACTCAGTGCAACATGTATTCCTTTAACCTCCACTGCGGTGGTACTTTACCCCAGGACAGAGCTGTTTTACATTTTTTTAACCTTAAAAAACCTAAAATCTTAAGGGTAAGTCCAAGTCAAGTCTCAGGTCGTTGTGACTCACAAGTCAAAAAGCAACTATTCTTCCAGTCTATCAATGCTTAGTATACAAATGACAATAATAATACAAAATACAAAACAAACTCAACACATGTCATGTGACAAACAAAGCATTCTAGCCCCAAGGATGCTGCAGGGATGCTGCATTTCTGCCCACCAGGAGAGGATTTTACTCATAGACACTTAAATTCACTTTCATTCATTCATTCAACTTAAACTGTCATCACATACAGCTCATAAAATCTACCCTCTAACTCATAGTGTACTTGGTTTACAGACTGAAGATCATTTTTCAGTTCACATACCCAACAAGCATTGACCATTCCATTGATGAATCATTCATTCGGGTTAACTGATACGAGTCAAACATGAGAAGTATTAGCCGTTTTTCTCAGGGCTTCCATGAACAATCATTAATCTTTTATGAAGGTAAACAGGAGCGAGTGTTCACCGGGGCGGAAAGAGCAATGACTGAGAGAGAAAATAAAATGAAAGGGAGACGGGACTGTAGACCTGTTATTTTCATTAATTAAACATTTCAAAACAAAACAGAGGAACAAATACCTTAAAGTCCCCCTCCACTGAAAAATGTTTTTCTTATGTTTATGTCCCCTAAAATGTCTAACCTTGACTATACTGACTTGTATCTGTGTAAAGTTTGTCACTAGAATGTATTACATTCCTCTCCTAAAGGGGGAGATGTCTGTACACCTCCCTGAAATTTGAAATACAAACGTATCCAAGGCAAGCTTAATTAGGTACGTCACTAATTGCTGTTAAATACGCAAAAGCCAGCAAAGAAACCTGAAACCCGCAATAGCAGAAATGACAGTCAGTACAGAGAGCGAAAATGCAACAAAAATGGCAAAACGCGCTGTCGCCATAGTGGTCAGCCACTGCCAGTTACAAGCTAACAAACAACATAAACAAATAAAAAATGCAAATTACAAGTACAATATTGATATTTCTGCTAGTTGCCAATTTTAGTGCACAACAGTACCCGTCTGAGTCTGACTGACGCCATGTTTAGACAGGAAGCCAAAACTTACTTATCGTTCTTTTACTGGTCAGCTGAAGAACTGGCTTATTGATGATAAAATATGTGCACTGCCTGCAGATTTGTTTTGTCATGTTGCTTGTTGTATGATGATCTGTTGTGTTTGTTACTTGTTGTTGTGCATTGTCTGTTTTTTATGTTGGTCATTGTAGTTGCTTTTATATGTTGACTGTATTGTCATTTTATTGTGTTTTTTTTTTTTTTAGGTTGCCATTTTCAAACTGGCCAGGGACAACAGATGAAAATTAACCTGCTGAGCTAAATCTGGCTCATTTACAGTTGCTTTGCTGTTGATTCATGAGCATTGTCCCTGTTAAATAAATACATTTAAAAGGTAAGCAGATACACTGTTGTAACCCACACTCTACAGTTTTTCTCTATGAGATTACAGTATCTGCATGCACGTAACCATACTCTCAGGTGGAGATCAAACAATTAGTGATTCCACACCAGCACAGGTGCTTTATAGGGTGTGGCCGGGCAAGCTGGCGTGTCTTAAAGAATCCACGTACCCCTCAGGGGGATCATCCCTCGTACATATGGAATATGATGCGGTGGGGAGAGAGAGAGAGAGAGAGAGATAGCTAGCCTTTATTATTAGACTCATGGTCCATTTAGAAAAAAAAACAAAACACATTTAAAAAGTACCGATACAAAAGAACAGACACCAATTAAACAAGACAAGCACTGAACCTCAGGTTCATCCATCCATCCATCCATCTTCGTCCGCTTATCCGGTGTCGGTTCGCGGGGGGAGCAGCTCCAGCAGGAGAGCCCTAACTTCCCTTTCCCGAGCCACATTAACCAGCTCTGACTGGGGGATCCCGAAGTGTTCCCAGGCCAGGTTGGAGATATAATCCCTCCACCTAGTCCTGAGTATTCCCCAAGGCCTCCTCCCAGCTGGATGTGCCTGAAAAACACTCCAGGCACTCCATCAGTTTCCTGCTGAGAACCATGGCCTCAGATTTAGAGGTGATGATCCTCATCCCAGCCGCCTATATATTATAATATAAAGGTGTTGCATTGACGTTTGAGAATGTGCTGCCTGATGTCCGCCACCAGATGGCGCGCCCACGGAGTCAAACGTTTAGCTCCGCCCACCTTTGGCCCAACCCCGATCTGCGTACTGCAGTCAGGTGCAATTGGGCTCCGTGGCAAACCCGGCCACCAGGCACTCACTGATGAGCTCTCTATCTGGGCCTGGCTCCAGATGTGGGCCCCAGTCTTCCTCTGGGCAGTGTCACTCTATCTCTTCCTCATTCACTCATAGGGTTTTTGAACCATTCTTTGTCTGCCCCCTCACCTGAGACCACTTTGCCATGGGAGACCATAACAGGAGCACAAAGCTCCAGACAACACAGCCCTCAGGTTCATAGGAACACACAAACCTCTCCACCACGATAAGGAGATGGTTCCCGGAGAGGAACCTTGGGTCAATCAGTTTTACAACAAAACTGTCATTTTACAACTGAACCTCGGGTCAATCAGTTGTAAAATGACAGAGTTACAAGAAGAATTCAGGTGACCAATACATTTATACATTAGATTCCTCAGTAAAGCAGAGAATGTAATAACTCCTGCTTGACAAAACAATTCACTTGCACTACACCCCCATGGTTTTCTGAGTAGTATACGCAAACAATCATTATAAGCAACCCGCAGCTTATTGAAGTTTGCCTTGACCCACAAGGGGGCAGCGTAGAAAGCAGTACAATATGCTTTAAAGAGATTTTCTTGACAGTGTCAGAACACCAAGAGAACTTCCTGGCGAGCATGTTCGTTTGTATTTACAACATGCGGCGCTGCCTATACATATCATCATCATCTGACATTTGATCCATTAAGACAGTGGTTCTCAACCGGTGGGGCCCACCCCCCTGTGGGGGCGCGGACACTCTCCCGGGGGGGGGCGCGAGTAAGCTACAGGATGGGAAAAAAATAAAATAAAAATTCAGAATCAGAATTTCCCCCATGTTGAAATGCAAGTGGTTGGACTGTAACACACAAACAAATCATTCTCCTGGCGACTTTTTTGTCAAAAACTAATCTAGCAACTTTTACTGGTGTTATTGGAGACTTTTGTGGTGTTTGGAGACTCGAGAGCACGTATCACTCTGCAGCTACTGTGCTCAACGAGCAGCGGGTGTTGCCGTGAGCCCCTCCCCCATCCAAAAGCACTCACAGGCGGTCAGTCTCTCAGTAGCCTCGCGCACCAGTCCCAGCCTGCAGTCTGACCAGAAAGGAGACACACACCACTCCTCATATAAACTTCACACAAAAACTTGACCTATGGCATGGCCGCATCAGTCGAGGTAACTGCGACATGTTCCCCAGCCTTGCAGACTTTATTTTATTTATTTCAATCGGCATCTGAGCACCTGTCAGCAATGAGAGAACAGCCACTGACCAAGTGGGAGTGAGAACGGGTCAAATTAATTTCCTTGTTTCTGTTATAAAGACGATCGTGTGTGTGACTCGAACATCTCACATTTACCAACAAAACGTACAGCGAAAGACCGCGCAACAGACTCTACTGCCAACATGTGTACATTTTAACGTCAATGTACGCTGTAACGATTTTTCATTATATAGTCACTGAAGCGGCTGCAGTTTGGTTGTTCAGTACTGTCTGCTCTCTGTAGCGGGCGGGGCTGCTGCTCCATTTCCCCAGCGACTGACGCGCGCGCGCGCACGCACGCACGCACGCACGCACACACACACACACACACACACACACACACACACACACACACAATCACACACGGTGGATGCAGGAAAAAACGCAGATGACCTAAATTGAGGACAGCTATGCTCGTTATTGTAAGTGCAATGATAAGTTAAAGTCCAATAAGTACTCTATCAAACCGTATGAATGTGTGTTTGTGTGTGTGGCCAGAATAGGACATTAACTAACAATGTGATCAACAAGCCACTGACAGTGACAGATATGTTCATATTTGATTCATTCAATAAATTATTATTTTTTCTCTTAAATCCACCAGCCATTTTCCTATTATACCAACATTTGCAGCATCCTGAGCCTTTTAAGGAAAGGCTGTGAAATCCTGGAGGGACTGCCCTTGTGTGTTTTTCCATGTGTTATGGTCAACATTCACCAGTGTTTTTTTGTTGTTGTGGTGCGCGTAGGCTATTCCTGATTTTGTCAGTCATCCCATCTCTTATATGCTGTGTCTCTATGATCCTATCCTGTCCTATTCATGGTAGCCTACTCGTGGACATTGCGCCGTCATCACGTGCTGTAGTAGGGGGGGGCCCGCCTTGATAATCCTGCATAGGGGCCCGGTGTTGGCTAGTTATGCCACTGACCTCTTTCGTCATTCTGGGCAGCACTGATGCAGGGATACTCTCAACTCTGTGATGTCACCTTGAAGATTCTCCTCCCTTTCGCGTCGGCATATTTGTGTGAGGCAGGATTCTCAGAAATGACTGCAATCAAAACGCAATATCGCAATCGTGCACAAATCGAGGATGATTTGAGGCTACGTTTATCAGACATTTCGCCAAGAAATTGGAGGGGGGGGCCCAACTGCAATGGACCAGCTTTGGGGGGGCCCAGCTTGCAAAAGGTTGAAAACCCCTGCATTAAGATGTGACCCAAATACTTAATTTTACAACAAGCAGTTAGCACTTTCCCTGCCAGATGAAAAGATGGAAAAATAAGGTCCTTATCCTCTTTCACTCTACAGATCATAACAAAACTCTTTTTGGCATTATATTTCAAATCAAATTTAACACCATAATCGGAACATATATTCAACAACTCCTGAAACCCTGCACTGCTAGGAGAGACAACAGCCAAATCATCAGCATACATAAGATGCACTAGCATGTTACCAATCATACATCCTGTTTTACACTGCCTTTGCTGATCAGACAGGTAATCCATGTAAATACTAAAGAGGGCTGGTGATAGTATCCCCCCTGACGGACTCCATTAGGAGTAGAGAATACATCCCCCCATTTGATCTGCATGCTCTGATTGGAATACCAAAAAGCCAGGATTCTAATTATACTGTTAGGTACTCCTCTTCGGCTCAATTTCAAAAACAGCTTGTAATGGTTAACTCGGTCAAAACCCTCGGAGGCATCAATAAAACCAATAAAAACAGAGGAATTTTGTCTTCTGTAGGTTTCTACCATTTCCTTTAGTGCACAGATACATAGATCAGTACCGTGCTTGGCCTTGAAGCCAAACTGGTTATCTGAACTGTACAAATAAACACACAACCCATGTAATAAAATTCTTTCCAGGACTTTTGATAATACACTATCTAAAGCAATAGGTCTATAATTATCCACACTCCCCACCTTGCCCGCTTTGTCCTTAATAACAGGCACCAAAGAAATGGACAACAAACCATGAGTCATAAAGCAAGTAAAACAAATGGAAAGAAGAATTGCAACCTTCGGGCGGGCCCATTTCAGGTGCTCTGCAGTAATTTGATCTGACCCACTAGCTTTATTATCAGCTAGCAGTGTAAAAGCTTGATAGATCTCATTAGCTATGATTCCCACTGTTTCACTATTGACAACATGGCCAACTTCATAAGGTTCGCTTTTAACACAATTAAATAGGTCAGAGTAATGTTGCCTCCACAACTCAGCCAATGTTATCAGCCCCAGAGACTCCCTCTACGTTGCATGGTAATGATGCACTGTCCCTGTTCAGAGCTCTCACCTCCTTCCAGGAGCCAGTAACATCATTACCAAGGAGCTTTTCAGCCATAGAGTCCACTCTTATTTCTTGCTCATGTTTGTTGACATAACAAAGTGCATATTTATAACTAGCATTAGTACGCTTTTTGAGTTCCAAGACTGGCCCCTCTCTGGGCCTGCCTGAAGCCAGGCCTCAAAAGCATTCTTAGCTTCAGGATGATGAACTGCCACATATTTTTTCCACCCTGGCTTGATGTTGTGTCTTTTATTAAGGATAAATAAATAATGGCCTACTGGCCTCATACACAGATCCCACAATACGTTCATACATGGCACAAAGGTCCTCACAGTGAGAGCTTATGTTACAATTTACATCATAACACAAAATTGCATCCTTAGGCAGAGATATATTGCTCAAAAGTACATCAGATCTTCTGCAGTATGAACACACATCTTCATTAGTGACCTTAGACCAGTCCAGTTTAGCCTTACGGGCCCCATTAACCTCCTGAGACATCTCAGGAAGGCTAGCACAGCCAAGTAAGATAATAAAAGGAATGTGATCAGACATAGATGCCCCACACACAATCTCTATTGAGCTCAGGCTAGAATGCGCATCAGAGGTACTGATGTGCCAGGCCTCACTTATCTGCAGGTAAGAGCCTTTGGCTGGATAGTATAAGATTATTATCATCACAGTACTGTAGCAAATGCCTAGCAAATAGTGAATTCCTGTCTGAAAGATCAGCATTCATATCTTCCACCACATAAACACTTGTGGGATGGTTATCGGAAATAAAAGAGTTTATGAAAGCCAGTATTTTAAAGTATTCATCTTCATTTTGATGTGACTCATATGGTGTATATACATTCAGGATAGTAAACTCCTTATTGTTAATAGTTATCTGGACAGCAATACACCGTACACTTCCAACCTGATGACACTAATTACAGAGTCCAGTTTTTCGTGACAAAGGACAGCCACGCCTCTTGCTATCCGTCCTCTTACTATTCCCATAGATAGGTCTGTAGTGGACTCACCAGCCCCATGGAAACCATCACAAAAGGAGTTCAGTTTCCCCAAATCCTGTTTTGATAAAAAAAGTTTCCTGTAAACATAAAATGTCACAGTTTTGTAGCAGGTTATACAGATTTTCTTACAATTAAGTTAATACCTTTTAGAAAAATGTCACCTGGGGTAAAAGTCCCCCTGCCGCTACCCTGATTTGCATTTGTATAGCTCACAGCATTTTCATTTACATGTTAAAGCCTCCCCTAGAATTAGTGGGAGGGGGGCTCATGGGGGGACAACTACCAAGCAAGGCCCACTTCAATTTCTGACAATTCATGGCAGTTTTCGGTGTTGCCTGTAAATTGCCGTGTACAGTCGTAAACCTGAAGTTCCACGACAATCTACAGTGCCGCTTACTGACGAAAATCACACTTTTCATGCGCTGTAGAGTCCTGTAGATTGTAGGTTTTAATTGAGGCCTATGATTAAATCCAGGAGCTGCAGAGCCCTGATCCACACCATCTGCCATCTTAGACATAGTCTCAATACGATAGAGAACACCAACAGCACTGACAGACCAGGATATTGAATCCAAAATATGGTGTCGCTCTGTCATGTTTAACTTCCTTGTCTGAACTTTTAAGGAATGCCTCTGCACCTCATCAGTTAGGACCTGCTCTCAGTCTGAACATTTGATTTTTCTTTTTCTCTCTGCCATTTTTCTGCATGTTTTCTTGGCGCAAAGGCAACATTTATACTTTGCCACAAATCACATGCAAAAAAAGGGAAAATCGCACTCAGGGGAAAAAAACGTTATATTATTAGCACAATCACATCACATATTTTATGAATTGGACCTTGAGATGGGGCAGATAGCGGTTGCAAGTGATGTGCAATTCATGGTGCTATCAGCGATCCATTCTTTGTGAATTTGTCCATGAGTGTATGATGTATAAGGGCACGCACACACACACACACACACACACACACACACACACACACACACACACACACAGATAAGCATGGTATATCTAAGGCCTCAACAAAATGTCATGGAAGACACTATAAAAACATCTGTAACAAAATGTGGAGCTGCAACAGAGACACATAGCATTCTCAAATATATTTGTGGTGGTGGTTATGGACTTGGTGGAAAGTCTTGTTTGGATTTGCTCTGAAGTTTCATTTGATCTATTTTTGTACACTGTCTCCTCAACAGCAGTGTGTCCACAGAAAGCTGGACTCACAAATGTAAGATCTTTTGACTCTCTGTTCCTCTTGGTTTGCTTTGGTACAAAGCATCACAGCCAGTATGTTAACCACAATGCTGTGTTCTTTTCACTGAGAAGCAAAGATTGTGAAATCAATGTTTTTCAGTCTTGGGAACTTTTTTGAATATAGCATTTCAGATGCTTTTTGGAGTTTTTGTTAAGTAAATGTTGCATTGAAATAAGCAAGAAGAATTCCACTGTGAACTGGCCACCACGAACGTAACACTGGACATGATACCAATATACAAGGCTGGTGAAAAACATACACTTTCAAACTACAGACCTGTTTCACTGCTCTCCCATTTCTCAAAAATACTAGAAAAAATATTCTCTAAAAGGCTCGACAACTTCATTACTCAAGACAATATACTGTGTGATGAGCAATATGGTTTCAGGGCTAAAAGGACAACTTCACATGCACCTATTCATTTTATAGAATAAATAACAACAGCAATAGAACAAAACAAATATGCAGTGGGGATATTCTTGGATCTTAAGAAGGCATTTGATACAGTAGACCACAATTTATTGATCATGAAATTACACAAATATGGAATTAGGGGGACTGCACTTTCTTGGTTAAATAGCTACTTACATAATCAACATGTTGAATTGCAAAACCTTAAATCAAAGTTTAAGAATATCACCTGTGGGGTCCCCCATGGCTCAGTGTGGGACCAGTGTTGTTTAACTTGTATATAAATAATGTATGGGAGGTGTCAAAAAAACTGAAAACTATTTTATTTGCTGATGACACTAATTTAATCTGTTCTGGGGAAAATTTTGAACAACTCTTGGATACAGTGGGAAATGAATTAAAAAAGATGAAGAGCTAGTTTGATGCAAATAAACTAAAACTGCACTTAAGTAAAACTAAACTTATAATTTTTGGCCATCATGCAACAAATTTACACAAAAAACTTTTCAAAAAACATTGAAATAGAAAAAGTAAAATAACTTCAATTTCTGGGAGTAATAATCAATGAAAAATTATGTTGGAAGCCACATTATATTAAGGCCAAAATATCCAAATCAATTGCAATACTGTATAAAACCAAATACCGATATAAATCAACGCTCATTGTACACAACAAAACGAACACAGAAATATTCATCCTTCAAAAGACAGCCTTAAGAATTGTAAAGAAAACTACTTATAGAGCACCAACTAATATACTTTTCATCAAACTAAAAGCACTAAAATTCAGAGATATTGTTGACTTTTAAACTGCACAAATTATATACAAAGTAAATAATCAACAGTATCCAGGGGTTGTTTCAAATGAGAGAGAGAGCAAACATAACCTAAAAGGAACTTTTGTATTTAAAAGGAAACTTATAAGAACAAATGCTAAATATCACTGCATCACAACCAAAAGAGTTAATTTATGGAACAGCTGCAGTGAAGAGATGAAATCATGTACAACAATGAGCAATTTTAAAAGACTATTTAAAATAAATATATTGAATGGATATGAAAAGGACTCGAGGCGTTAGTATTGTATAGGCTACTGACTGTATGGTTCCTGGGCTTATAACCTAAGTCTAGTTTGGATGGTTATTATTTGGTTTGATATAGATAGACAGAAACGAAGAAGATAGATGGAAAAGAAAAGAAGAAAAAAAATGTGTGTGTGTGTGTGTGTGTGTGTGTGTGTGTGTGTGTGTATGCATCTGTGACTATGTGCATGCATGTGTTTATGTGAGTGTAGGTAGGTACAGTGTTGTGCCTGAACACGTTCATTGAACGATAGTTCATGAACTCGTTCATATTTTGGACGAACGTGAAGTGAACGTACTGTATTACTGCCTGATGAGCGTTACTGTGAACTCGTTCATTCTGGTGTCTGTGAACGGAACGCTCTCTCAGTTTAACTTCGTTCAATAGGGTGCCAGATTTCTATAGAGCCTTCCAGGCGAAAACCCGGTTAAAACACACCGTAAACAGGCCTTAATATGTAGCAGAAAAAACACCCAATCTGGCAACACCAGCCACCAGTGTCGCACCGCCGCATGCATCATCAAAACAAAAAGCAGCATGGAAGCGACAGAAGCATGGAGGCGACAAAGCAGCAGGGAGGCTTCGTATGATCATTTAAACGAGTTTCATGACAAGGTCGGTGAGGATGGGAAATTTCTGTGCAAACTTTGCCTGCCGGCTTTCAAAAAGAAAATCTGCACTTCAGTCACATCCACAGCAAACCTGAAACGGCACATTGAACTGATTGGACATGAAGATGAAATCTGACGCATAGTTTCAGTGTTAAAATTGATAAAATAATTGCTGGCTGTGGCAATAATTTTGAAAAATAATAGCTCGCAGCAACATATGGAAAAAAAGAATTAAGAACTAGTTCATTTTTGGAACTTAGTTCAAAATTTGGAAGTATGAACTATGAACTGAACTAGTTCATTTTAAAATTTGTGAACTGAACTTTGAACTAGTTCATGTAGAAAGTGAACTTTCCCAACACTGGGTAGGTAGATATACGGTGTATGTGTTTAACTAAAGGATAAAAATAGAAAAAGGGGGTAGGACCAGAAAGTTCCTACTCCTTTTTCAACATGGGAATTTCTTATTTGAATCACTTACAATAATTTTGAAAGATTGTGCTGAAATGTACATGTCCTTATTTATCTGTTATTTTAATTTTTTATATATATATATATATATATATATATATATATATAAACATATTTACATGTTCAAAATAAACTACTACTAAACTACAACTAAACTCTAAAATCTTGCTGTGAGGATAATTTATGATTATTTTTTAATTTATAATTTGGGGACCCTAGTGAATTAACCGTGTGGGGAGTCTTATTGATGGAAACATTTATGAACTGTCACTGAGCCTTATTTTGCACATGGGCTTAAGTTTCAGTTTATCAGTTTAGTTTAATAACCTTAGCTGTCGCTGCTGCACCACAAAGCACCTGGAACATTTCATAATCTGCTTCATGATCTGACATCTCAGAACAGAAAAAAACCCTCTCCACACATTTCAAGATAACAGCTATTATGACTGTGAATCCATCTTCTTTATCTCCCTAAGTAATCTTTATCTGTATGGGGAGGATTTCATGGATAATTAAATTATAATAATAAAAAAAATGTATCTGTAATATTTTAGATTAAAAAACAACAACCTGTAAAACAAATATCAATGCCATTATGCTTTTTCAATTCCTTATTACTAGCATTCTAATGCAGTAAGAGTTGGTGTGAATTTACGGGGAGGATGGGGGGGTTACACCTCCCACCCCCATAATCAAAACTGGGCTTTTCCTGAAGTTTTTGTTACTTTTTTTGTTACGTTTTTCTGGCCTATATTACAGTTATAGTTGCCTTTAACAATTATTTTGATGTTTTTTTCACCTGTTTCAAGAAGTTATTTTTTTGGGGGAGGGGGGGGGGGTTGTTGCTTGTATAGTGAACGTAAGTCCAATAAAAGAAGACAATGGAATTTAATTAGATCAGATTAATTTGGCCTTGGGGCCTTTTTCGGACAATTCAAACTACAGTCCCAAGTGGTAAAATACGGATGCTTGGTCAGTGGCTCTTAGCGTCAGATACAACGTAAAAATCACCCTTCAGTGTATGCATGGAACGCACTGGGCATGGCAGTAACTCGACCGCGGCGCTGTAAGATGGCATAGTATTAAGAGCAACAACGGTAGTGAGTAGTATGACGCGGGTAAGGAGGTTGGTTGGGGTGGTGGATGGGTCAAACAACACAGCACTTTCACCCATGAGGCCGGGGTTCGTGTCCAGTTCTTGTCCAACCCAGTCTCACGTCAGTTCGTGATGGCATTACGAAATTAAATCTATTAGAAGGTGATACCATTACGTAATTGTGAAGATTTTCGTGTTGGGGTCACATTTTTATACTAATGTATTTCAATGAGAAGCATTACGTAATCCCATCACGAAACTTTCTGCCACTCGGCTGCAGCAGAGAAGCTGGATACAGCTTTGATATTATTGGTATTTTTAGCCCAATAATCGCTGTTTTAATCAACATTTATTCACCAGATCTTATCACGGTTTATATGTATTTCTTTTAATGATGTTATTTCGGTCTATTTCGGCCAGGGAAGCTGGATTGCTTTGTTTTTTTTTGATATTTTTAAAACTATAACGCTACATCTTTCAACATGTATTTAGCTGTTATCATGGTATGCATTTCTTTATTTTAATAATATTATTTCGGTCTTATTACCGGTGAAATATTACAGTAAATAAGACAGAACAGTAAGCTACGATATGAGCCGAGCTGGGCGCATTCAAAGCCGATGTCCCACGATGCAATGCGGGCATTCATTCACAGAATCAGACGGCGATCAGCGGGTCTATATTGCTTCAATGTACGTAAGGGATCATGTAGAGCGTTGTTATAGAGAATACAACAACGACGGGGTGATCAGGACCCCGACGCCAAATCTTCTTGTAGCGGATCGATTGATAGCGCTCCTCTGGAGGGAACAGAACTGCGTCCATGGCAACGCTCTGCTATGCATGGCAACGGTGTGTTATACATAGCAACGGTCTGTTATCAAGAAAATAACAGACCGCATTGTACATTAGAATATAAGCAAGCCATGTAATAAATATATATAATCAGTAGTTTTGTCCCCAGCAACAACACGTTGCTCAGTTTTGTTCCAGTAAGTTATGCATTGTAATAACGTTTAAAAGAAATCAGCTGAAGACTCCGGAAGTGACGTCGTACTTACCGCTCGGCGGATATAAAAGATACAAATACATAATATTTGTAACATTGATGTTTTTTTCTAACGTTGTATTTGAGGAGTTAAACAATAAAGATAGCATCAATAATAAAATACAGTTTCATGTATTTGTCTCATGTATTGTGTGCTCGATCGGCCGGCGGGCGGCATCAATCTGAAACGGAATGAAGCCCACTCACAGCAGACAGCAGAAAGAGGAGCCGAACACGTCCTCCCACCCACCCCGGAAGAACTACAAGTGCTCAAGCTTTGTAACAGATTCTGGGACGTGTCTATAGTGGGAGTTGTAGTTTTTAAATATATTGGTATATTTCTCATAAGTATAAATTGGAAGTGTAGAATTTCAGATACACCATGGGGTTTTTCTGGGATGGGGAACACACTGGTGTCATCAGATTTTAAAAATAGAATCGTTAGATAGGTGAAAATAGCTTATTACCATATTTGACAGTGCTTACAGTGGGTAAACTTTGGAGACGATATCTACATGATAGCTGAGGTCCAGAGCTTTCTATAACAGCTGGTTTTATGTGTGTAGCACCTTCTGTTGCTAAATGACATCAGCTGAAGACTCCGGAAGTGACGTAGTAATTACCATTCAGCGGATAGAAAAGATTGCTGCACATAAAAAAATAAAACAAATTGCTGTACGTTGTATGTGAGAATTTATACAATAAAAATACCAATAATGAAAGAATTGTGTTTTATGCTAAGCACTTTGATTTGCCTTGTCGCAGAAAAATACTAGGCCTATATAAACAAACTACAGTTGAGTGTTTAGAACTACAGCCTAATGGCTTGTTTGACTAATGGGCATTTCATTTTTCATTTCATTTCTTTATTTATTTAAACAGGGACAATGTACAATATACATTAACCTTAGACAGGAGAAATGCATTATACCAGGTTGTAGCACATGTGCTAGTTTCCACCTGTAGTCCCTGGGCAGCTTGATGTCAACAAATTTAATTTAATAAACACATTTATCCTAAAACCAAAATTCAAATGAGCATTAAAATGATCCCACCCTTCATTAATCCTCAGCATTCATTTACTAATACACTCCCACATACACATCAATTACTATACATTATGTGAGCATGTTTGATTTAAAAGAAGCCATTTTTTGGCCCGATATGATTTGTTTTGACTTGTAGGCTACTGTTGTGAAAAACAAAAAATAAACTACTTACAAAGAGAAGCATTTTTTTTAAAACGCAATTTTCTAATTTTGCAGTTGATGAATGTTAATAGCAAAGACTAAAGGTGAAAAAACAACATGAGGATATTTATGTGTGGGACTTAATTTGATTTAACATCACACTGCATTATTAGTTGTTTTAAATAACTAACTTTTTAAAAATAATTTATGGTAGGCCTATCATATTAATTATTATTCAGAAGATGATCCTCATATCAATCACCGTGGTTACAGCTTGTAGCTATAACCTTTGTAGCCTTTACTGAGACTACCTTTTCAAAATTAAGAAGGGGCTATGAAGCCTTTTAAGCAGATTTTTGCTGAGGTTTTTGTTCACAGAGATGTATAGCTTTGTATGGGTATGTGTACACAAACGTGTTTTGGCATTTTTGGTACACTTCTACCTCAGCCTACTGCACACAGACACAAGTACTTTTGCATATTCTGCTAAAATAGAGATCAGAATGTGGTGCCATACCAACAATCTCATTCATCCATTTCACAAAATGAGGAGTTTCATTCATTCATTCATTTCATTTATTTGTATAGCACAAGTAAACACAACAGAAGTTGACCACTGTGCTTCACATAACAAGAGTCAGGAAAGATAATAGAATAAAACATCCTTCAGACAGCAGAAAACATAAATAAAAATAAGAATTTAGAGAAATGCACGCTCCAAGAGATAAAACTTTAGTTTGAGTTTAAACTCATATAAAGAGGACCGCGATCTCAAGGAGACGGGGAGGCTATTCCACAGCCTAGGACCAACAACAGCGAAGGCTCCATCTCCTCTCTTAACTTTAGACGCGAGCGTGGCTGGGACAGATTATAGTTGCTCGTGGAGTTGGTGGTGACATGGGTCAGAGGGTATCAGAGGTCATAAATGATGAACCAATCAATCGGCTCTGCTCCTATAGGCAGCTTGGTGTGTATATACACAACACCTTTGGCTGGAAGGCCCGTGTTGAAAGTGTGTCTTATAATTTAGAGCAGACACTCACAGTGAATCAGAGGGTTTATGTTATACAAGGCTGCATTACAGAGCATTTTAATATGTCAGCAATATCTAAAAACATCTCATTTAAAGCTTACTATTCAGGGAGCACAGATATTATGCTCTGATCAATCTTTATTCTCCATGCCAAGCTCTTATCCTCTGGCAGAAGAAATGGGTACCCTAATGTAAACTAAATAATTCTAAACTATAGCCCTAATTTGGACCTACCTCAATTAAAACTTTAAATAATGTTGCTTGAGGCTGCAGGGAATAGCTTCATGATATGATGCATATAGGGTTGTGTGCTCACTGTTTGTGAAAGATGAGCAATAGATTGTGGCTGTGTGATGTGCTTCAATCTGACTACATATCACTTTGTTTATTTGTTTTATCGTAAGTATGTCATCTGTATGATAAAACAATATGTCAAGTATTATTTGTGAAGCATTTGAACTCAAGGCAAATATCCCTCTGGGGACAATAAAGTATAGCTTGCAAAATGGTCCCTATGATAGGTGAAAATTAAAACCTTGTCGTAGGACTATAGCAAACACATCGTTGGAAAGGTCTCCTGGAGAGTAACATATGTCAGTCTGGAGAGCATACATTACTCCTGCTTTGAAATATTGACCTCTGAACCTTGAACCCAGTCCATGTTTGAAGGCTTGTCATTTAGCAACAGAAGGTGCTACACACATAAGACCAGCTGTTATAAAAAGCTCTGGACCTCAGCTATCATGTAGAGAGCTATCAATCGATCCGCTAGAAGAAGATTTGGCGTCGGGGTCCTAATCACCCCGTCGTTGTTGTATTCTCTATAACAACGCTCTACATGATCCCTTACGTACATTGAAGCGATATAGACCCGCTGATCGCCGTCTGATTCTGTGAATGAATGCCCGCATTGCATCGTGGGACATCGGCTTTGAATGCGCCCAGCTCGGCTCATATCGTAGCTTACTGTTCTGTCTTATTTACTGTAATATTTCACCGGTAATAAGACCGAAATAATATTATTAAAATAAAGAAATGCATACCATGATAACAGCTAAATACATGTTGAAAGATGTAGCGTTATAGTTTTAAAAATATCAATAAAAAACAAAGCAATCCAGCTTCCCTGGCCGAAATAGACCGAAATAATATCATTAAAAGAAATACATATAAACCGTGATAAGATCTGGTGAATAAATGTTGATTAAAACAGCGATTATTGGGCTAAAAATACCAATAATATCAAAGCTGTATCCAGCTTCTCTGCTGCAGCCGAGTGGCAGAAAGTTTTGTGATGGGATTACGTAAGATGCTTCTCATTGAAATACATTAGTATAAAAAACGTGACCCCAACACGAAAATCTTCACAATTACGTAACGGTATCACGTTCTAATAGATTTAATTTCGTAATGCCATCACGAACTGACGTGAGACTGGGTTGTCTCACATGTCACAGAACCATACATTTTATAACCCCACCCACAATCTTTTCCTAAACCTAAATGTTCAGTTCTTGTGCTGCATGTCAGTCAGTACATCCCGCGAAGTGAAAAGTGACGTAAAGAGTGCCGACGCTAAAGGAGACTTTTAGTGTGAATAACAAATGCCAAAGGCACATGACCAAGCGTCCGTATTGTACGCGATGGGAGAGTGAGTGTGTTGGACTGAGTGGGGGCGGTGCTGCGCGGAGAGAGAGAGAGAGAGAGGAGAGCAAACACGGCACGGAACATTACGCAACATTAACCCATATCGATATAAACGGTATTGTCTAATCTCATATCTCGTCTGAAAATATAGCCTATCGTTTAAGGTAAAATACCGATATATCGCCCAGCCCTAATCTGAAGTATGATAAATTTAAAGTCCAATATAAAACCCTGTTTTAGCTTCAACATGCTCCCTTCACCAATTCAAACATCTCCCTTCACAAATTCAAAAAACTCATTCGAACCCTGAAACTCCCACAGAAACTGTAAAAAGAAGGCACATTTCTATCCCACTTTTCATTCTACACAGCCTGCAGCATTTTCAGTAATGATAAAAATTCTCATTTGTAATTCAGGATTCAGATATTTTAGGGTTATAAAATACAAGCTTTTGATTTAGATAATTAGTTGCTGCTGTGATAAAAACTATAAGGGGAGCAGACTCAGGAGTGAGTAGTTGCATTGTGATGTGAAAGCCACCGCAGTTTCTCGTTGATAATGTGACATCCCGAGAGGCTTTATAACCATCCGCTCTGGGAGCTGACCATTTCTCTCCAGCCAGTCATCATGCTGTCCACTGTTTTTTTTTTTTTTTCTCTCTCTCTCTCTCTCTCTGTCTCTCTCTCTTTGCTTAGGGCTTCTAAAGTATGGACTCCACTCCATGGAGTGAAATCAAGCTAAGCACATTTAGAAGAGCAGGAAACTAGCTTCTTATTCTTCTGTCTGTCAAAAGAAAGGGGTGTAGCCCTTTCTAGAGACACAGTCCACGATCTGGTACAAAAATGGTACAGTTGGATTTCTAATGATCACTGCAATTCAAAGCAATATGAATAAATCCAGCTGTGGTTTTAGATTAAGTTCACATTCAATATTATTGTATATACATTTCTAGCTTCTGTGTAGCTGTGAGGGTTCACACACCATCAATTTCGTTATTTGTTAATGTCCATAAGGTTCCGTGCGGACAGCTGTATGGACAAATGTGTGCTTCCTTCATTCAGGTTAACATACAAACCAAAATACTTCAGGGACAAGGGATGTTTGTCATTGTCCATCTTAGCAAAAGAGTTACTCGCTCTTGTGCAGCATGCAAACTTTTTTATGTTTGTGTTTCTTTTTCTTCTCTCAGCACCTTTCTTACAGGCTCATATTACATAATCCCCGCCTTCTTGACGTTTGGCAACCAGTCACAACGAAAAAGTCTTGATTTGCCAGACCTTCCTCCACAGCGCTGTGGAGGAGTGTCTGGGTAGTCCACATAGCATTCCAGGATGGGTGAAAACAAAATAGCCTCGGAAAAGAAATTGTTTTGGTGTAACATGCACGTTTAAAAGTTGTTTTAGTTGTGCAACAGAAAATTCAGATTGGACAGATAGTCTAGCTAGCTGTCTGGATTTACCCTGCAGAGATCTGAGGAGCAGTTAACCATAGTTCTTATAAATCAACCAGAGGAAAATTTCGAACACAAAGAAAGCGGAAGGTGCCGGACATCTGGCCGAAAAGAGTGAATCTTCCGGAGCAATCCAGGATGTGGAACGTCGTGGGTATAGATTACAATGAAAATGACAACCATGTGACCGTGACAGTAGTGATTGGGTAAGTAAGTCCCATTGCATGAAAATTTCACTTTCCCCCGGCCTGCCTATGGTCCCCTAGTGGCTAGAAATGGCAATAGCTGTAAACCAAGCCCTGGGTATCCTGCCATAAAGAGCAAGGTTACCTCCCCTTTCTCTGCTTTGTCCGCCCAGAGAATTTGGTCCACCCGTGAGAGAGAGAGACATCATGGCTTTCAAACAAGCAAAGTGGCAGTTGGTCCACGCCACACCCCCACTCTCCACCTTGCCCCCCCTCCGTCTCTCCTCCTCAATAGCTACAGACACAGAAATGGCACATACTAAGGAAAGCTCATTGTGGGACTGGCTCTAGTGGCTGTAATTCTGCACCAAGGCTGAATTTCAGGAAAGAGACTTAAGATACAGTATTAGGGGACCACTAAGGCCTATATAAAAGCATCCAAAGAGCACCATGTCATGGGACCTTTAAGAACTGAAAAGGACTGCGTTTCTAAAGCCAGAAGTCTTGAGGTAAACAGTACACTTGCACATTAACTCACAAAGGTAATTACTGGGAATTTGTAGCTGCACTGAGTTATGATGCAAAAAGGCTTCTAACTGTATGAAACCAACTTTTTCCAAAACCTTTGAAAGAAAAGGCAGATGAGAGACTGGTCTAAAATTGGACAACACTGGACAACACTATGACGATTGAAGAAATGATTGCCGATTGTTTTTTCCTAAGCATATATTAAAGCGATTTTAACTAACTTATTATCAGAACTTATCACGCTCACATAAACGATGGACCCACAAATGCACAACTCAAGTAAGTAAAATCCAAAAGGTTTACTGAGCACAGAGAAACTCACAGGCAACTGTATCCAGATAAACAGGCGGTAAGGGAAAATCCCAAAACAGGCACAGGCACAAAAACACAGGAAGACAAGATACTCTGGGAATAATGCTCAACCGCTGTCACAATGGAAGAAGACAATCTCACATTGAGATAGGGAACAGGTGGGTTTAAATACACAAAGACAGAGGAGCTAACGAGACACAGGTGAAACACATTGGGGCAGGGGAAGGTAATCACTCACGGCGGGAAGGCAGACAAAGACCAGGAGGTAAACAGACCTGAAAGACGGTAAGTATCAAAATAAAACAGGAAGTGGAGAACCAAACATAAAAGGAAAAAAACAAACTTACCCCTGCCTCTGCTGAAAAAACAAAAGTCAGTGAATTTAAAATCCTTTACATTAATTACAAAGCAGTTTGCCATCTCTTTTTCATGGATCTGACACCTGATGTGCTGTGCTTCTTCTTTTTCTTTTTCTTCTTCTTCTTCGACAGTTGCCAAGCCTTCCAGAGGACGGGAGCTAAATTAGGTAAGCCTGCACCGATTAACGTTATTAGTGGCTAAGATACAGTCGAGTTTCCCTGGTGCGGAGCTTCGCCTCCAACACGACAATTAAATTACAGTTATTACATGTTCAATTACAGTGGGGGAAATAAGTATTTGACCCCTTGCTGATTTTGCAGGTTTGCCCACTTACAAAGAATGCAAAAATTTACAATTTTAATCATATGTACATTCTAACAGTGAAAGACAGAATCCCAAAGAAAATTCCAGAAAATCACATCATATGAATTTATTAAAATTGATAACCATCTGACGAGGAAAAACAAGTATTTGACCCCCTGGACAAACAGCATGTTAATATTTTGTAGAAAAGCCATTATTGGCCAGCACAGATGTCAAACGGTTTTTATAGTTGGTGACAAGGTTTGTGCACATTTCGGCAGGGATGTTGGCCCACTCCTCCCTGCAGACAGCCTCCAAATCATTCAGGTTCCGAGGTTGTCGAGTTGAGGCCAAAAAGTTCTATTTTGGTCTCATCTGACCACATCACCTTCTTCCAGGCCTCTTCTGAGTCGTCCAGGTGGAGAATGGCGAACTTCATGCGGGCCTGTACATGTTTCTTCTTGAGCAGGGGGACCTTGCGTGCGCTGCAGGATTTCAATCCATGACGGCGTAGTGTGTTACCAACCGTTTCTTTTGTAACTGTGGTCCCAGCTGCCTTCAGTTGATTCATCAGATCCCCCCTTGTGGTTTTGGGATGATTCCTCACCGTTCGCATGATCAGGGACACCCCACGAGGCAAGATCTTGTGTGGAGGCCCAGACCGAGGGAGGTTGGCGGTGGTGTGGTGCTTCTTCCATTTCCTAATAACTGCACCGACAGTTGATCTTTTCTCTCCAAGTTGCTTTCCGATTCTCTTGTAGCCCATCCCAGGCTTGTGCAGATCAACAATCTTGTCCCTGATGTCCGTAGAAAGCTCTTTGGTCTTGCCCATGGTGGTGATGTTGGATGCTGGTTGTTTGGTTGTTGACAGGTGTCTTTTATACAGGTAACGAGGTGAGGCAGGTGTATTTGATGTAGATAATTGGTTCGGATTGGGGCTGTGTCTTAAAGAAAGACTAACTGGCTTGTAGGAGCCAGAATACCTGCTGTTTGTCCAGGGGGTCAAATACTTGTTTTTCCTCATCAGATGGCTATCAATTTTAATAAATTGTGATTGAATTGAATGTGATTTTCTGGAATTTTCTTTGGGATTCTGTCTTTCACTGTTAGAATGTACATATGATTAAAATTGTAGATTTTTGCATTCTTTGTAAGTGGGCAAACCTGCAAAATCAGCAAGGGGTCAAATACTTATTTCCCCCACTGTATATCACAAACAAACAGGATTGGTGACAAAGCGCTGATGTGATATTCATGGACAGGATATCGTGGCGTTGTCGTGGTGGGGAGGGGTTGCAGTTTGGTGGGCAGGGGATCTCATCGCTACTTTTTGCAGATGATGTGGTTCTGATGGCAACATCGGTCGGTGACCTTCAGTACTCACAGGATCGGTTCGCAGCTGAGTGTGAAGCGGCTGGGATGAGGATCAGCACCTTTAAATCTGAGGCCATGGTTCTCAGCAGGAAACCGAAGGAGTGCCTCCTCCGGGTAGGGAATGAGTCCTTACCCCAAGTAAAGGAGTTCAAGTACCTTGGGGTCTTGTTTGCGAGTGAGGGGACAATGGAGCAGAAGATTGGCCTGACAATTGGCGCAGCGGGGGCAGTATTATATACAGATCCAGGGTACAAGCGGCCAAAATGGGTTTCCTCAGGAGGGTGGCTGGCGTCTCCCTTAGAGATAGAGTAAGAATCTCATCATCCGTGAAGAGCTCAGAGTAGAACTGCTCCTCCTTTGTCAAAAAGAGCCAGTTGAGGTGGTTTGGGCATCTGGTAAGGATGCCCCCTGGGAATGCCTCTGGATCCCCCAGACAGAGTTGGCCATTGTGGCACAGGAAAGGAAAGATTGGGATCCCCTGCTAGAGCTGCTGCCCCTGCAACCCAACCCTGGATAGGTAGATGATGGAAATGTTCAATTATGGATTATAGGAGGCAGAGAAATTGCTAAATATGACACACAGATCAACAGAAAGCGGGAGAGTGAGAGAAGCCACTGCTAATTGCTAAACTAAAGTAGCTAACAGAGCTAATAGCATGTAAACAACTGTGAGAATAGCCATTGAGTGCTTGAGTGAACTAGTGTAACGTTAGGTTTGAATGTAAAGTGGGTAATTAGCCGCTGTAATGAAGAACATGACAAGAATAACTGTGTCGAGCTACTGCCGAGCTGGTGTCATTTCATTGATGAAAGTGAAAGCCGTTCCGCATATCCACAATACATGTCCAATTATGTGATTAACCAGGATTGGATGATTTGAAAGTATTAGAGATCGCCCAAGCCTCATTTTGACGTGAACCATCACTCCTGTAGAGGAAATTGTCACTGCTGTATCCATCTGTTTAACCCAGGATCTCATATCTCATGGCAGAGTGTACTGGCAGTGTGTCCAGCCTCAGTGTGCCATATTCAGCTCGCTAATGTGAGACCCACAGTGAGTCTTTAAACCATCTGCTCAGAAACCTGACCATCTAAATGCCAGGCCAATGCTGTTAAAATGTTGGCTGTAGGCTCCTTTGTTTCTCTGTGTCGTTTCTCTTTCCTCTCTCTCTCATTCTCCATCATATAGACTTACCCTCTTTCTCTTCCTCCCCTCCTCTGCTCCCTCTGTCCATCCATCCTTCTCTTTCCCTGCTCGTCCTCTCCTGTCTAAGCCTCCCCGTCTGTCTGGTCCTCTGCCCTCCCCCCCTTTATGTCTCTCTCTTCCCCTGAGGTGGAACTACCAATTATGATAAAATGAACCATGACAGCCTGGACATCTGCTGAAAAGTGGACTTTATTGAGGGGATTCATTCTGTTGTCTGCTGAAATACAAGGAGAGCAGCAGAATGATGAACCGAACGGCAAAGGGCCGGGTCAGGAAGAATTCTCACAGTAGTCTAATGTGAAAGATGGAAATGGAAATATCAACAATAATATGCTGCTGTCAAACTATTGAATGTACTGATAAACGAGGAACTTCCATATTACCTCTGACACGGATGAGATGCACAATAAACTAGCTTCCATATAATCTCTGCGACTGATGAGATGCACAATAAACTACTACAACTATGTTATCCTTGCCTCCTACAGTATCAAAGTGATTCCCAATCTTAAAAATGAAGTTAGCTGTAGGCTGTCAAAACAAGGTTTGGGAAAGAAAGTTTTGGTCTACTACTGAAATAATTGACACACTAACGTTAAAGATATAATATGTAACGTTTCCGACTGGACCTGTTATATATTTTGTTGTGTTATGTACTTAAATTGCGCCAAATGTTTCCAACAATGGTCAAACCCAGAGATATCTGTAATTTTCATCAAAGAACAAGGTCCGTGTCAGTGGTATCACATGCCCTTTCCGCCTGTGTCAATCAATTAGATCTTGGTCCTTTTTTTAACTATATATGTTAACCAGATAAAGGAATTTAGTTATTGGACATATGGATCTTAAGTTATTAGAGAAAAAAGTTGAGCTAGCAGAAGCTCAGGTCCAGCCCCTCCTCCGACACGCCAAGCAGCGTAAGAGAAACACATTATTTTACATGAAAATGCTTTATTTAGCGTTGTTACTGGAAAACTAGATTTAAAAAAATATAGTTTAAGCCACATTCTGCATTAACAGGCAAGTACACTCATTCATTGAGGGTGCAATTTGCCGGGGGGGATGCGTGGGATTTCCCCTTTTCTGGTCTACAAACCCCTGCCTCTGCTGAATTATTTCTATCCCCAGTAGGGACAAAATGTATCCCCCCCCCTCCCCACACTCAAAGTGATCATCTACTTCACCAATAGCCTAGACTGGGTAAACCCAGCCCGATCTGCCAGCAAGATGATTTCGCCTTGCAGCTCAGGCTGGAAACCTGTACGTTTATCTATCCTGTTTCCGTTCACATTTGCGGGAACCAATCACAAACTGGTTTATCCACCTGGCGAGCTATTGGCGGGTTTAACATGATGAGCAGCGAAGGCAAGCAGCTTTTTGTTTACATTCAACATGACGGCCACCGAAGCACAGGTCAAAAGCAAGGTTTCTCTGAAAACAGAACATAAAGTTGCCCTGGAACAATTCCTACAAAAGAAGGATGTGTTTGCCTTACTACCGACCGTTTTGTTTTTACTACGGACTTGATCTACCCGGATCGTTGGTCTGATTGATTGAAGGACTATCCAATTGCGTACAGAGTCATTTGAACTATACAAAAATACAGAGCAGACTCCCCACACTAATGTTCAATCTTAAAAGATTGAGCTTGGTCTGGTGATAGGCAGACTACCAATACTCTACAATATATTAATTATATACCCAAAATAGAAGTAGTCTATTTTAAACTAAGTAAAGTGCTGTAACGTGAACAGTCTATAGTGCGATAGAACAATAAAATCCGAGCAGCAGTTGCTGGTTGTATTAAGCCGCTACAGAGCTCCGGGACGCCGGCTACCAGCGGCAGTTAACATTAAAACATTAATAGTGAACATTTTACAGAATTGTTCAGCATAAACATTTTTTATTTGCACATTCATTCAATACAACATGCACATTAGATGAATATCAACACACTTTTTCAGAAATAGGCTAGAATATTTAAAGATTTATAATGAAACACTAAAATCATGAGATATGATTATATAGTATGTTGGTAGAAAAGACAATCTTCAGGGGATGAGGGCATGTAGACATGTTGGAACACATGACACTTTGGATCAGATCTTTCTTGTTATACTACACATAGTACACATCCCGATATAATAAAACTATTAATGACTGTAGATAACTAAGTTATGATTAATTAAGTTATGTTTAATTATTTATTTTGTCAAGAACTATTTAAGAAAATGGGAAACGGCACAGATTCAACTGGGACCAGGCAGGATATATTCCATGCATGTCAAGCTTTCCTATTTTATTTGTCTATTAACACTATAATATAACTTCTATAATATGTAGAAGTGTAAAACTTGGAAAACTTTTCCTTTACAGACTTTGGACATTTTATTATTTTCCTCTCTCTCTCTCTCTCTCTCTCTCTCTCTCTCTCTCTCTCTCTCAGACATTAACACCATCTATTTTCAGTTTTCTACTGTATGTTTTAAATAATTAAGTTTAATCAACTTCTGTATTAATTTCATTCTTTTGTACTAGTTTCCACTCAATATTTAATGACATTTATCTACTCCGCTCCTTCCTTTGAGTTTGTCACTCATTGTCATATTGATGTTTGTTATTCTATATCAGCCACTTGGGATTTCACTGCCCTGCTTCCATTCCTTTTTTCTTTCTACATACAAACAGGATCAAGCTAAACCCAATGATTTGTTTTGATAATTGTTCAAAGAAACAGTACATGCCAAGCATTTCACTGTGAGCTTTTTCTACAATTATACCAACACTGCAATTCACTGATAATATCAAAAGGTACAATCATATCATCTAACCCCCATCATCTTGAAATGGAATCTAAAATGTGATAACAAGTACAATCTAATATGAGGGTGATGGGAGGCTTGTATCATGTTTTGTTGTCATTACTTAGAGTTCCTCATGGGGGCAGCAACTACGCACTATAGCTTTAAAGGAACATGGCGACTTATTGGGACTTTAGCTTATTCCCCCTATCCCCCAGAGTTAGATAAGTTCATACATACCCTTCTCATCTCTGTGCGTGTCGTAACTCTGTCTGACGCACCCACCTCTAGCCTCGCTTAGCACAAATGCTGGGGGTAACCGGCTCCATCTAGCCTACTGCTCCCATTAAGTGACAAAATAACGCCAACGTTTTCCTATTTACATTTTGTGATTTGTATAGTCACAGTATGTACAAATAACAAGGTCACATGAGACACAGCCATATTCTAACCAAGTGATATTACTCCAACTCTGAGCCAACTCCAGGCGAACTCTCTGCTCCTTACAACGAGGCTTCTCAGGTGCTGCGAGCAAATCACTCCGCCCAAGTAGCAGAAGTAGCAGTCCTTCTGAGAATTAGTTCCCAGTATGTATACGGTTAGAATATGGCTGTGTCTCATGTGACCTTGTTATTTGTACATACTGTGACTATACAAATCACAACATGTAAATAGGAAAATGTTGGCGTTATTTTGTCACTTATTGGGAGCAGTAGGCTAGATGGAGCCAGTTACCTCCAGGACCTCTGCTAAACTAGGCTAGCAGTGGGTGCGTCAAACAGAGTTACGACACACACGGAGATGAGAAGGGTATGTATGGACTTATCTAACTCTGGGGGATACGGTAAATAAGCTAAAGTCCCAATAAGTCGGCGTGTTCCTTTAAGGTAAATGGTTTCTTTTACTTTAATAGTGCCATTGTTGCATTGTATCAAAAAAATCTTAAAAATGAGAAACTGCTGTTGACCACACCTATCTAAAACCTCACTACAATGGTGCTACATACAGTAGTATAGTGTTTAAGAGTTGTGTTCTTGTTTTCAATTTTGTTTGTCGCTTCTCTGCCCTTTATGCTCTGGGTGCTTTAACGCCCTTTATTTAAACACTAGGTTTAACATTTCTGGTATACTTTCACGCTTTGTTTCTGTAGATTAGGCCACTGACCATTCAGAGTCGATGTTTATGTTGCTGGCTTTTTATGATGGGTTGAAGGACCATTCACATTGTACGCGCAAACGGCAGCGCTGTGCTATGAAACCCATTATTGTCAGTGGCTTGCGCGCGCAAGAACTGATCTGCCGCTGCGCTGAGTAAAGCACAGGGCAAGCGGCGTTTTGTGGCCGGCCGCTCTTGCGCGTGCCGCGGTCAAAGTTCAACATGGTTCAACTTTGACGCTGTGACATGTCTGAATAAAAAGTAAACACCGAACACACGTGGATCCACAAACGGAACAAGGCTTTCTTTTGTTTCAAAGAAACATTGTCTCCACCAAATCACTTCTGTGTATCCTACACAATGTCGCAGGTAGCCTACTGATATAATGTTGCATGTCTGATGTAAACACCTGATAACACCACATGATAATCGACCAAATGTGCTTTTCCTGAATGGGATTAGAAGGTCACCTCGTGTGGTGCTTCTGGTGATCTGACTACTGTTGTGACATTGGATTGTGAGTTTAAAGGAGGAGCGGTGTTATGCAAAATTTGTAGACCAGACCAATTGTGCATTTCTAATATATTTAAAATTGGCAAGACTAAACTTGACCCTATTGCACACTTTCTTAATATGTGCTTTGAAAGAAAGATTAGAATCAATAATAATGCCCAGATACTTAAATTGTGTCACAATACTAATGTTTTGACCTGAAATGGTTATATTCAACACAATGGTACATCGTCTTTTTGTGAAAAACATTCCTACAGTTTTATTTACATAAATTAAAAAGGCAGGAACAATTTAGCCAATTGGTGATTTGATCCATAGCAAGTTTGGCAGCAGCCAGATGTTTTGTCTTCGCATGGACATATACTACGGTGTCGTCCGCATACATTAGTGTTTTGATATCAGAGCAAACTGTCAGCAGATCATTAATAAATAAACTAAAGAAAATGCCTAGTATCGATCCTTGTGGTACCCCTGTGCATACGTTAAGAGCTGATGAACAATGATTGTTCACAGAAACATAATGACTTTTACCAGTTAAATATGACTCAATCCATTTGATTGCTAACAGGGAGAAGTTAAAAGTAGACAGTTTGGCAATAAGGACTTGATGGTTGACTGTGTCGAAAGCTTTATGAAGGTCTAAAAACACAGCGCCAACAACACCTCCCTTGTTGACCATTGATCAGACCATCTCTTAAAAGAAACAGCTGTTTCCACAGAATGATGGGCCCTTAAGCCAAACTGCATCGGATGAAGAGTAAATGTACCATTATTTAAGAAAGAAACAAGCTGCTCTGATACATCCTTCTCAGCAACCTTGGAGATCACAGGTAGAATACTGATTGGGTGGTAGTTACTTACGTTCACTTAAATATGCGAGTTCACTTAAATATGCGAGTCACAGTCTTCCAGGTTGTTGGGAATATCCCCTGTAGTACTACTAGTACTAGCGGTTTTCTTAACCAAATTTTTTTTTTTACAGTGCTTTGATTTATTTATATTGAATTTAATGCATGCAAGTGGCCATTGAACTCATCCTAAAAAAAAATAAAATAAAAACATTTTTTGATTCTGATCACATTATTAACATGTAATGTGGCTGCAGAAAAGCAGTTATAGTTGCGTTGTCTCATACATATTTTAAAATGCCAAAAAAACAATAGCTACACTAAATGTTAAAGAAAATATTTTTCTACAAAATGAAAATGTCGATCAAAAAATGAGGCTTTCATTTCCAGTCAGACTTACATAATCCCCCCGATATCATGCAAAGGGCCAGTGAAGGTGTGTCCCAAAGCCATGTGGATGAATGTAAAGCAGTGTTAATAGATCACACAGGGAGCAGGGTGGCTCACATTCATCAAAAACCTTTTCTCATTAAGTATTAAGGGCAGGCCGATAGAGGCTGAGGGACGGATCGATCCACTGAGCCAAGGATCTTTAACCCAGATTGTTAGCTGCTGGCTCGACTGGGGAGAAGCAGTGTAAACACACACACACACACACACACAAACACACACACACACACACACACACAAAATAATAGAGGAATGTACACAGACACATACACTGAATTCAATTCAATTCAATTTTACATATAGTATCATTTCATAACAAGAGTTATCTCAAGACACTTTACAGATAGAGTAGGTCTAGACCACATTCTATAATTTACAAAGACCCAACAATTCCAGTAATTCCCCCAAGAGCAAGCATTCGGTGTCTGAAAAAAAGAAGCTGAAAACATTACTATACTGTATTTGTATTACTCTTTTGGTCGAAAATTTGGTTCGGTTTGGTTTTTTGGATGGTTCGGACTTTCTGACCAAATACAGGATATTCTAGCAGGCTATCATTGTGTTGTAAGACCGGGTAAGTTACTTTAAGGAATAGCTCAGTGCTTAGCGTGTACATGAGAGAGAGTGACTGTCAGCTAAAGGAGCAGAGAATAAATTAGCAGTTTATTTGTTAAGTGGTAGTAAATGTACAGTGTATCTTTCAGTTTGTCTCTGAATAAATGCTGTAGCTCCTCAAACCCCAAGTAATGTAGCACAGGGAGAGCAAGAGTCAGCTGGAAAAAACTCAGACACCAGAACCGGGGTGAAGTTAGTTTAACAACACAATTTTGAATGGCGCTTGATATTTTCCAAAACTCCTGAACGGGTCGACAGGGTTGGGTACCGAAATCCGGTGCTTATAAGGCACCGGTGCCTTAACGACCGGTATCTACCAGACCGAATAGAAACGCGGATTCCGGTGCCACTGATATGCTTGCGCTTCTCGCTGATGCTCTGAAACAGACTTTACAGGCAACAGAAACATCACTGCACGTGACGCTAGTTAACACTATACTCGACAGCAGCTAATGTTAGCATACCGATAGCTAGTAACTGGACACGGTTACAATGCTGACAGCTAACGCTAAACGGTGTAAAGTTTGTCTGTATTTCACTGTATAGGATTCCGACAACGGCAGCTGCAGATTGTTACATCCCGGTGTCGGAATCCTATACAGTGAAATACAGACAAACTTTACACCGTTTAGCGGAAAAAACACAGATTGCGTTCAATGAAACTGGTAACCTACAGCTTCGTGGTCCATTAAAAGTTATTGTTAAATGCCCTTTTCCCATGTGGTTGTTAAATGCCCTTTTCCCAGGTGGTTGTTTTTGTCATTCAACAGCTATTTACTAGTGAAATAAGTTATTATTATAGTTATTACATTATTATTAAATCATTTAATTTTGACCATATGGCCTTAGCAATAAACAAGCCGTTCTTTAATGTCGCCAACTGTTGTTTAGTACCCTTCTTTTTTTTTACTTTCTTAAAAAGTATCGGTTCAGGCACCATTAAGGCACCGGCACCGTTTTAAAAGTACCAGTATCACAAAAAAAAAAAAAAACTATACCCAACCCTAATATTGACTCTAGTTTCAAATGTGTGACTAGATTCTTTTGTTTACAGTAAATAAATAAATAATAAACAAATACACATCTTAAAATCAAGTTCATAAAGTCACTTTCCTTATATTCATTTGATTCCTAATCAAGATACACTGGTAAGAATTGCTTTCGATTGTTAATATGTACTTAAAAACTGTTCTGAAATGCAAAATAATAGAATTTTAATTGATTGATTAATAATTAACTATAGAAATTCAGCGATTAATCGCAATTAAAAATGTTGTATCGTTTGACAGCCCTATTTTATATCTATTCCAGCAGATCACTAGCCTAGAAATCTAGATGCATCCTAGCGGCAGCAAATGTAATTTGCAGGCAGGGTCTGTCTAGCAACTCTCCCTTGGCTTTCGAGCTGGAAAAAACTAATTCTGGTCAGGCCAATCACATCGTGTATAGAATCGGTGGGCGGGCTTAACATATAGACGGCAGAGTTGCAACGGTTCCATGCGGGATTGAACACTCAGGCGGGATCTGGTCCGGGAGTGGCAATGCACTCCTGGTGGAGCGAGTGGATGGAGATGGAGTGGGGGGAGGAGGAAGGGGCACAACAGGAGCAGGTGGTGCATTTGAAGGCCCACGCTCCATGGCTGCAGCAATCCTCTCCAGATGCGCCCGAGAGCGCCCGAGAGGCCGCAGCAACATTACCACCCGGGCAAGACGGGCATTTGTTACTTTGCCGCATCCCGGACAGCTCCCGCTGGCGTGCGCCAGGCAAATCCGCCGTCATCTTCAGACCAACCCATTTTAGATTTGCGTCGGGCGCTGTTGCTATTATACCGGCAGGATAAATTACAGATCATTAAAATAGGGCCCTTGGAGTTAAGCACTGAAGTAATTCTTAAAAAAGGAAGATGTGTTTGGAGTTTTGCCGACCGGATACGGCAAAAGTTTAATCTATCAACTAGCGTTTATTGTGGTTGGCTATGAGTGCAGAGGGAATTTGAAAGACAACCGTTTATCCCGCCCCTCGGATTGAGTCCTGCCAATGGTGAGTTGCTATTAAGCTATTAAAATAATAATTGTTGGCATGATTTATAAATCATCATTTAATTTTAAACATACATGTGGCAGCATGAATCCTTATAACTGTATCTTTGGATGGCTAACTTAGTGACTAACTTACCTATAGGCCAGTAAGCCTTTCATCAGTGGGGATTTATATTTGCTAATAATATGTTGGATTCATGTTAAAACATTAAAAAAAAATGTAAACTTTCAAAAATTAACAATAATTTGGAGGCCCCTCTGCAGTGACTCTGAGGACCCCTTGGGGGTCCTGCACCCCCTGTTGAAGATCTCTGGTCTAAGGTATTGTACTGAGACAATTGACTACTACATCTGAATTTGAGCATTAAAGTGCTTTATTGACCTCAGAAATAGTAGTTCAACCCAAAAAAAAACGAATATATATATAATATGTATCATTGCAGTGAAACAGATACTATGTTAATGTGTTTAAATTACTTTTTCTGCCCCTAATACTGTTGTAAATAATGTTAGTTAAATTGGCAATTGTAAGATTTCACTCCTGGTCGATGTAGAATTTCTATTTGAGCGAAAACAATGGAATTGTGCTGAGAGTTTAGCAGTCTGGAGCATAGAAATTAAATGAATATGTCTGGGAGGCTTGTGTTTATACATGAGCTTCACGTTTTCAGAATTGTGTGCGTAGTTCAATTTTTTGTGTGTATACAATGTAGAATAACGTATATTTCCGGGAGATGACACACCAGACGCCCAGTTACTGCAAATGTATAAATATTGCAATACTTTCCTCAGTTAGCCATAGGCTCAATCACCATTGTGTCACCTCCTTCTGCGATAGATTTGACTTAACAGATATTTATTTATTATGAAAATATTTTACAATACAGCTTAATGCCTGAATAATTCAACAGACATAATTACGGTAAGGCCCATGTGGAGAATAATAAGAATCATACTTTAACAGCTTTATAATCATAACTGGAGCATACCCAAGTTAGTGTAGTGATCCAAAATCTATGGAAACAAGAACATTATGTAATGTCTAACAGTAATGCCAGCAGCAATGTTTGCAAACTTTCGCTAGACGTTTTTCTGCTTTTTGTTCACTGTGAAAACCTGTCACTGCTGGACTCCATTGTAAACGCCATGAATCCAAGCTGACTACACCTACTGTTCTCTGTGAAGGAGCAAACAAAGCTTTTACAGCCACCTTTCAAGTCTGCAGGGGGTGATGGTTTGATACTGAAAAGACAGATCCCTTTATTCTACCCTAGGCATTTGTCAGTAAGATGCAACAGTGAGTTTCAGTCATTGGTAATGTTTATCACAACTGTACTATAGACCATCAATGTGCACCATTTGTGGTCCAAAATCTTAAAAAGCTGCCAAATGTAGCTGCATATTAATTTCCTGTTGATACAGTGCTATCAGTCTGCCGTCTCTCAATATACACTACATGCTATTGTTAACATAGAGAACTAGAGGCATGATTTACGGGTCACATACTTGATCTTGGTATTGACCAAGTGATAACCTCCCGCAGATGTGATTAAACATTTGAAATGTTTTGTTTAACCCTTGAAAGCAACAACTCAATGGAAAGTTTCCAGTAACCTAAAGGATGAGAGAGGATTTGCCAGGGGCTGATGAAAACCTGACAATGGCAGGCAAGGAGGGACACACAACCTCATTATTGCCTGTCTGATTCTTGATGTCTCTGGTGACTGTGTAGATATGCCTGTGGGGCAGTGGGAGCTGAGGTAAGTCAATTCCAATTCAAAGTTATTAAGGGTAGACAAAGTCACTGAGAGACACTGAAAAGGTACCTTAAATTCAACAACTTAGGCTACTGCTTCGGCATATTCCGCATCCAAATATCACTGAATAAAAGTTTATTGGACAGGCAAAGATGCTGTATTTTTACTACTTGTGTTCAGACACATTGTGTTGCATTCACGTAATGTCTGCAGAATGGGAAGACCCAACCCACCAGGTCGTTAAATACAGACACTTTGTCACTCAGCATCTGATACCAATGCACAAGGCACACTTTAGAATCAGTTTGAAACACACCAGGCTTTCAACTAACTCCCATGGAAAGACATCCCTGGCAATATTAAGCCCAGTTCAGACCAAAGATTAGTAACAAGAAGAGTTGAAACTTAAAAGTAATTGCAATGCGCCGGTCTGCAATGTTCTGAAACCAACCAAGATGGTGTAATATCTCCATAGCAACGACTCTCTGTACTTCTGTTCTAACTTCCATCTTTTTCAGGCTTTTTTGTAGGTGAATAAAATTTGTATTGTCTAAAAATATGAATGAGTGAGATACTTGCTTATACCGTGCTCACGGGCGCTGACGGAGTACATTTACATGCACATCAATATTCCACTATTATTCCGAATATGACAATATTCCAAATTCCACAACGGAGGTGTTTCCAGGGGACACTTTTAAGTGATGCACACGTGGCTGCAGATGGTTGAGGTTATAGCTACGGCAACGTCAAGTTTAAACAGCAAAACAAAAAGTTGAATTAAGGAAAAAGATCGTGGTTGGGATGAAAACACACCCAAGGAACGAAGTATTAAAATTATATTGTTAAATTAGCCTAGGCTTTGCAAGATTTAATGTTACAACCGCTGCAGATTGATCGATTTTGATGACTTCTTGAACTCAGCTAGTCAGTGATGTAACACCCTAGTTAAAACTGGCCCTCAAAGGTCACAGAGCTGTTGTGATCAACAACATGCTGAAAAATTAACAGAATAATGATTTTGATGGGAGCACAGGGCATGGCCAGGACACAGATGGTCATGTTTATAGATGGACAAAGCCTTTTCATGCACAGTCTCATCCCCTCTTAGTCCCTGTTCTTTGGATCAGTGTTGTGATTTGACATTTTGAAGCCAAAATGGATACACTGCAAAGTGTTTACATGCGTTTCAGCTTATTCCATTTTATTTTGTAAGCTTCTCTTGCTCAAAGTCTTTTCTTAAAAGCCACCAGATTTATTAAGACGCTGACTTCTTAAGGATATGACATTTTCCCTGTCGTGGGCAAAAAAACTGTTGTTTTGTACAGTTTACAAGAGAGCAAATCACTTGTCTCCATTTCAAAGAAAAATGCTCCAGCAGTGTGGCCTTTGGAGGAAGACAGACACTATATAATCTGAACACACACACACACACACACACAAAGAAAATGATTGAAATGGCAGAGACACAAAGAACACAGTGAATAAAATTAAGATGTAAAACGCAACTACAGACACACACAATAGCGTACAGTGTATAAATCAGACACATACACTCAAATAGTACCATGATTGTGACACACAGGCACACAGGCGCGCGCACACACACACACACACACACACACACACACTCAGGCAAACATGAAGTAGGGTATGTAAATGATAATTATTTTTTTGAGAGGCCGGTTTCCAGAGTTATGGCTCCACCTGGACTCACTACCAAACGGTAACTGTCTGCACTATGGCTGCACACACACACACACACACACACACACACACACACACACACACACACACACACACAGGCAAACATGAAGTAGGGTATATAAATGATAATTCTTTTTTTGAGAAGCTGGTTTCCAGAGTTATGGCTCCACCTGGACTCACTACCAAACAGTAACTGTCTACACTATGGCTGCACACACACACACACACACACACACACACACACACACACACACACACACACACACACACAAACA
The DNA here is from genome assembly GCF_004354835.1 of Perca flavescens. Classification (NCBI taxonomy): domain Eukaryota; kingdom Metazoa; phylum Chordata; class Actinopteri; order Perciformes; family Percidae; genus Perca; species Perca flavescens. The sequence goes on from NC_041340.1 coordinate 28,709,417, forward strand.
GCGCAGCAGGCAGATGCAGGGGAGAGAGATGCCTGTTTCTCTTCGGGAGACTTGTTGTTTAAATTATGACATGTAGGCCATTAGATTTAGTATTTAGTTCATACTTTTTAGGTGTATTTGTTTTCTGAATTTTTCTAATTAGAAGAAGCATGTTATGTAAACTAAAGGGGAGACCCCAACGTTTATAATTGTTATTGCTAATTTCCATCTGTTGTCCCTGGGCATATACAGTGCACTACCATAATATAGAAATGATAATTCCATATAACACTATTAGGGACACCTAGGACAGCCAGTGCATACCCATTCAGAGAGGCATGATTCTTTTTTTAATTAAACTGACTCAAACTAATACACTAATAAGAGTAAGGATCACATTCCACTCTTTTGAATAAGTAAGAGGTGTTTGAGCTAAACCATAAACAAAAAAACTAAAGCTCAATTAGTTTTATTTTTCAATATTATTTTCTGCTCTCTGTCTGTCTCTGTCTCTTTCTCTACACACCCCAACCCCCTTTTTCTTGGTTTCAGTTTCAGAACTTTGTGATATAACTTATGGAGAATTAGCTGTGGGTACATTTTCCAGCTCAAATGTGTTTTCACTACAATTAAATAAAACTCCATTTAGTCAATTTCATGTGAAATCAGATGTGGGACTTAATTCTGTGGTACTTTAGGAGACAGTTGCCATCCATCCATCCATCCATCTTCGTCCGCTTATCCGGTGTCGGGTCGCGGGGGGAGCAGCTCCAGCAGGGGACCCCAAACTTCCCTTTCCCGAGCAACATTAACCAGCTCCGACTGGGGATCGAGGCGTTCCCAGGCCAGGTTGGAGATATAATCCCTCCACCTAGTCCTGGGTCTTCCCGAGGCCTCCTCCCAGCTGGGACGTGCCTGGAACACCTCCCTAGGGAGGCGCCCAGGGGCATCCTTACCAGATGCCCGAACCACCTCAACTGGCTCCTTTCGACGCAAAGGAGCAGCGGCTCTACTCCGAGCTCCTCACGGATGAGTGAGCTTCTCACCCTATCTCTAAGGGAGACGCCAGCCACCCTCCTGAGGAAACCCATTTCAGCCGCTTGTACCCTGGATCTCGTTCTTTCGGTCATGACCCAGCCTTCATGACCATAGGTGAGGGTAGGAACGAAAACTGACCGGTAGATCGAGAGCTTTGCCTTCTGGCTAAGCTCTCTTTTCGTCCACAACGGTGCGATAGATTGAATGCAATACCGCACCCGCTGCGCCCGATTCTCCGACCAATCTCCGCTCCATTGTCCCCTCACTCGCGAACACAACCCCAAGATACTTGAACTCCTTCACTTGGGGTAAGGACTCATTCCCTACCTGGAGAAGGCATTCCATCGGTTTCCTGCTGAGAACCATGGCCTCAGATTTAGAGGTGCTGATCCTCATCCCAACCGCTTCACACTCGGTTGCGAACCGATCCAGTGAGTGCTGAAGGTCGCAGGCCGATGATGCCATCAGGACCACATCATCTGCAAAGAGCAGCGATGAGATCCCCAGCCCACCAAACTGCAACCCCTCCCCACCCCGACTACGCCTCGATATCCTGTCCATAAATACTACAAACAGGATTGGTGACAAAGCGCAGCCCTGGCGGAGGCCAACCCTCACCTGAAAAGAGTCCGACTTACTACCGAGAACCCGGACACAGCTCTCGCTTTGGTTGTACAGAGATTGGATGGCCCTGAGAAGAGACCCCTCACCCCATACTCCCGCAGCACCTCCCACAGTATCTCCCGGGGACCCGGTCATACGCCTTCTCCAAATCCACAAAACACATGTAGACCGGTTGGGCATACTCCCAGGCTCCCTCCAGGATCCTTGCGAGAGTGAAGAGCTGGTCCGTTGTTCCACGACCAGGACGGAATCCGCATTGTTCCTCCTCAACCCGAGGTTCGACTATTGGCGAACCCTCCTTTCCAGCACCTTGGAGTAGACTTTACCAGGGAGGCTGAGAAGTGTGATACCCCTATAATTGGCACACACCCTCTGGTCCCCCTTTTAAAAAGGGGAACCACCACCCCAGTCTGCCACTCCTTTGGCACCGTCCCAGACTTCCACGCAATGTTGAAAAGGCGTGTCAACCAGGACAGCCCCTCCACACCCAGAGCCTTGAGCATTTCTGGACGGATCTCATCAATCCCGGGGCTTTGCCACTGTGTAGTTGTTTGACTACATCAGTGACTTCCGCCTGGGAAATCGGCGACAATCCCCATTATCCTCCAGCTCTGCCTCTAACATAGAGGGCGTATTAGTCGGATTCAGGAGTTCTGCAAAGTGCTCCTTCCACCGCCCTATTACCTCCTCAGTTGAGGTCAACAGTGTCCCATCCTTACTGTACACAGCTTGGATGGTTCCCCTTCCCCCTCCTGAGGTGGCGAACAGTTTTCCAGAAGCACTTTGGTGCCGACCGAAAGTCCTTCTCCATGTCTTCTCCAAACTTCTCCCACACCCGCTGCTTTGCCTCTTTCACGGCAGAGGCTGCAGCCCTTCGGGCCCGCCGGTACCCTGCAACTGCCTCCGAGTCCTCCGGGATAACATATCCCGGAAAGACTCCTTCTTCAGTCGGACGGCTTCCCTGACCACCGTTGTCCACCACGGTGTTCGTGGGTTACCGCCCCTTGAGGCACCTAAGACCCTAAGACCACAGCTCCTCGCTGCAGCTTCAGCAATGGAAACTTTGAACATTGTCCACTCGGGTTCAATGCCCCCAGCCTCCACAGGGATGCACGAAAAGCTCCGCCCGGAGGTGTGAGTTGAAAGTCTGTTGGACAGGGGCCTCCTCCAGACGTTCCCAATTTACCCGCACTACACGTTTGGGCTTACCAGGTCTGTCCAGAGTCTTCCCCACCCTCTGACCCAACTCACCACCAGATGGTGATCGGTTGACAGCTCTGCCCCTCTCTTCACCCGAGTGTCCAAAACATACGGCCTCAGATCAGATGAAACGATTATGAAATCGATCATTGACCTTGGCCTAGGGTGCTCTGGTACCAGGTACACTTATGAGCATCCCTATGTTCGAACATGGTGTTCGTTATAGACAATCCATGACTAGCACAGAAGTCCAACAACAAACAACCACTCTGGTTTAGATCAGGAGGCCGTTCCTCCCAATCACGCCTCTCCAGGTGTCTCCATCATTGCCCACGTGTGCGTTGAAGTCCCCAGCAGAACAATGGAGTCCCCCACTGGAGCCCCATGCAGGACTCAGTCAAGGTCTCCAAGAAGGCCGAATACTCCGAACTCCTGTTTGGTGCATATGCACAAACAACAGTCAGAGTTTTCCCCCCACAACCCGCAGGCGTGGGGAGGCGACCCTCTCGTCCACTGGGGTAAACTCCAACACAGCGGCGCTCAGCCGGGGACTTGTGAGTATCCCCACACCCGCCCGGCGCCTCACACCCTGGGCAACTCCGGAGAAGAAAAGAGTCCAACCCCTATCCAGGAGTATGGTTCCAGAACCAAGACTGTGCGTAGAGGTAAGCCCCACCAGATCTAACCGGTAGCGCTCCACCTCCCGCACCAGTTCGGCTCCTTCCCCACAGAGAGGTGACGTTCCACGTCCCCAGAGCCAGCGTCTGCTGCCGGGTCTGGTCCGTCGAGGCCCCTGACCTTCACTGCCACCCATGTGGCATCGCACCCGACCCCAACGGTTCCTCCCACAGGTGGTGGGCCCATGGGATGAGAGGGAGTTGCCACGTAGCTTGTTCGGGCTGTGCCCGGCGGGCTCCGTGGCAAACCCGGCCACCAGGCGCTCGCCGGCGAGCCCACCGTCTGGGCCTGGCTCCAGGCGGGGCCCGGGCTTCCTCCGGGCAGGGTCACTCCATCTCTGCTTAGCTTTTTCATTGGGGTTTTTGAACCATTCTTTGTCTGGCCCCTCACCTGAGACCACTTTGCCTTGGGAGACCCTACCAGGAGCACAAAGCTCCAGACAACACAGCCCTCAGGTTCACAGAGACACACAAACCTCTCCACCACGATAAGGTGATGGTTCACGGAGAGGGAGACAGTTGCCTGTATGAGCAAATAGCAATCGATGACCCACTTTACAGCAGAGCACCTTAGATTGAAAAACTGTTATTCTTTTAAAGCTTTGGTTGCATTCGTTTTTTGTTGTTTTTTAAGTTGCTTTTAGTAACTTTTGACCACTATACAACTGGTTATTAATTTTCAATGGGCAGTAAGCAATATGTTCAAACCAATGGAGTCATAAAGAAGTCCAATATTTAAATATATTATACTATCTAGTGTCCTGAGAAAAATATCTGAGTCTTTGGCTTGTGAAGAAAGTCGAGCATGAAGACAATATATATTTACTTTGGCTCTGCATTTCATGAGTGGTGTGCTGGGTTTTATATCAGGGATTGTTTACACCATTCTGACTCACCCTTCTGACTCAACCATACTGACTGGCACACTAATGAGCTGATGGCAGAAATCTCCAAATAGCTGTGGACTGGAGTGTTAATTCTTAGTGGGCTTGACACTAGGACCAAATCTTTCATATCACAGTGCTGTGATTCAATGTTGAAGCTGAAATTGCATGTTGAAACCCTTTTTTGGGCCATATTAACAGCATCAGGACACACTTGGCTCCATACACGTATACATCTAGGGCCCTATCTTGCACCCGGTGCAGCACAGCGCAAAGCCAGATGCAAGTGTCTTTGCTAGTTTAAGACCGACGCAATTGTCAATTTCCCGTGCAGCACCCACGTTGTTTAAATAGCAAATGCACCTGCGCCCATCTGTGCGCTCATGGGCATGCTGGTCTTACAGGAAGGTGTGTTCAGGTGCGTTCAGGTGCATTCTTGGCGTATTTGGCTGCGGAAAGTGATTGTGCCATTGACCAACAAAAACCTTGTTTAAAGTCAATAATGCAGCATTTCATTGTTATTTTAACAGCACATTAGTAAAATGTGCCTAGGCTTTTGCACACTATGCTTGTTACACACGCACAGCAGCACACAAACATGCAAAAGATTAAAAATAAAAATATTACAATGTGAAATAGGATTATGATATGATCAGCTTGCACGCTTTCACTAAACGCACGAGCAGATCAGTTTCTTCTCCTGAAAATCTTCCTTCTTGCAAATCTGCCATCGTAATAGCAATGTGCCAAGGTATCAACGCTTCTGGCTTTTAAAGGGAATGGAAGATGACACTCTGATTGGTTTATTGCACGTTACGCCCAAACACACCTATGATTAACGCTACAACAGTCATTACGTTCATTTTGACCGATTTATATGTGTAATAACTTTACTGAATAAATAAATACAATCCTGCTGGTACCTGAGTTTTCCTAAAAGAGTCTATATTTTCATTTAAAATAGTTTGTATACACATTACACAAAAGGCGAAGAAAATACAATCACTTTTACTTTTTTTTTGTCATATTGACCGTCACCGCTCGGATTTGTTACGGTATTGTTTTCGTTTTCTCGCCCGGTTGAAGATGCATATTGGTTGCTTAGTAACTGTCATTGTCTCTGTCAGAGAAACTTCACAAGCGGTCTCGAGTAACAAGTGTGGGCATCACTGATGGGCCGAATGCAAAGCCAGACTTGGTAACGTAGGCTACTACAATAAATACGGCGTGGATGGACTCGGTTCTGAATCAGAAGGCAAGCGCCGTGCGCTTGCTCTGTGAAAAGATGCGGTACACGTAGATGGTTGGAGGCTGTCTACCTCTTCATATAACTTTATACATCCTACAACTGGCTGGAATCATTGCACACATCCTCTCCAAGGAGTGCACCAGCAGTACAATTGTAAAAAGTAGCTTATTAGGCCTACCACTCAAATGTTTAATTAAACTCGTTAAAATGTACATTTTGGTGTTATTTCATTTTTCTAAAGATATCCTAACACAATACATGCATTAATATCACAATTGGGTATTTATCATGAGGCATTATAGAGTTTGCAATCTGGCGGTCAAAATGACCGATCACAGCAATTCTATTAGTTATGGAATTCCGACGCTTCGAGTGTTAATCAAGACACTAAGTACAATCCTTTGGAACCATGCACCTGGGGCACGGCCCCTTTTTGCCACCGTTAAACTAGCAAAATGTGGATTCATACACGCCCTAAAGGCACCTGCGCCAGGCGCTTCACGCCGTGCGCTTAGATCATTAAAATAGGGCCCCTAATATTTGAGCCATTAATAAAATCTGTAGTGACCTGTTTAGATACATTACTACTATCTAAACAACTAGTCATCATGTTTGTATTGCCTTTGGATAACAGTGTTTGTTGGGTAAACTAGGAACTGTACTGACAGTATTTTGCACATTGTAAGGTTAATGTAAAGTGCGTTGCTGGGTGAGCAATGACATTTTAACTGCAACATGACATTAAATCACAAGCATAAGCGCTTGTCAGGGGCTTGGTGAGCTTAGTGTCATGGCCGGGAGGTTACTGAAAGTTTGTCAAAGCAGGTCCGTCACATGTACTTGTACAAGGATTTTGACTTGTTGCTTATGCTTACTGGCTTTTAAAAATTACCCATTGGGACTTCTGCATAGAAATTAGAATGGATAGAAAGACCATTTATTCAAATCAACGTAGCAGAATGTGGTAGCCATTTTTATGTGTACAATTGCCATGTCAACGTATAAGGTTCAGGCAGCTGACCCCCCATTGTAGGGCCTTGCCCCGAAAGCTGTCCCCCCCTAGTGTTCAAAAAACTGTGCTTGTAAAAACAAACTGCCACTATGTCCACAAGTTTCTTAAAAGATTGAAAACAACCAATTCATTTATATTAATAATAAATAATTATACAAATACTTAGCTATGTCTCTGCATCAAACGTGCACAGCGGCATTCGCACAGTCTGGCTCGCACACAGCGAGTCTGCTGCGGTGGACTGGAGTGACTGAGCTGCCCTGAGGTGAAGTCAGTTTCCCCAGGTGAAGTTTAAACACGTTTAATTTAAAGTTAAATTTGTAATAAATGTTATGTATGCTAAAGGCGAGTCAGCATCAACAAGTGTGCGTCTGTTACGTTAGCCAAAAGTCAAATTGCTTCCTCGTGATTTGTAAGCGCATTCTGCCCTTTGATTAGTTTGGATTTTAGTAAAGACAAGAACAGCATAATACATGTTTCAATTAATAACTTTTACAGAGGGTCGCCGTTTCGGTGGCATTACGTTACAACTAGTGGTGGGCATAGATACATTCTTTTAATCTAAATTAATCTCCCTGTAATCTTGGAATTAATCTAGATTAAAATGGCTCGTTGGAATTCTGCCGAAGGCATTCAGAATATGTGTGCTACCCAAATAATGATTAAAAGTAAGTCTTTGAGAACGCGTTTCTCAAGCCACGTGGTGCATTAGACCAGTGGCTCATCTCCTGTTTCCAAAATACATCACAAACTGCTTGAGAAAGCTGTTCTACTATAATAATTGGTGATGAAAATAAATCATGTTCAATAAGATGTACTTATAACTGTTTATTCAGTTAAACATGAATTTTGAACTGTAGGCCTACATAAGAGGTCGTGATGAACTGTTTTACAGTCCGTAGCTTTGTGTCAATCAGTCCAAGCTCTATTTCTCCTTCTTCCACCAGTCATTCAGGCAGACCAGTTTGTTCACATTTTCTGGTGACAAACTAGATCTCCTCTTCTGCACAATATGGCCTGCTAAAGAAAAAAGTCTCTCGCATGGGACAGTTGTGGCAGGAGTCCCCAAGTATTTACGGGCTGATTTTGTCAGCTATCCCCCACTGATTAGCGATGTTGAGAAACTGCCTGGCACACGCTTCTGCAAAGTGACGCTCGTCTGTTTTTATCACTCCTAACGGACAGACAAAGTAGATCAGAATAAGTTCACTACTAGTAGTAAACAACTAGCAATCATCAAGAAGCAAACATAATGTGGTGGTAATTTGTGGTGTTGTGGTAATTAAAAGGCTAAGTAATTAAATTAAATTATGTAATTTAAAATTACATAACGTAGCCTACCTAAAGCGAAGGAGTGAAGTTCCCAGCTGGCATCGATGAGGTGTACAGTAACGCCGAGGTAGTTATCGTTGTTGACAGATGTCCAATGGTCCCCAGTCAGTGCTACACACCTCGCCTCTACCATCTTCTCATTTTTTGCGGCTTTCTCTTTTGCTGGTCATGTATTCTCCTCATGATAGTTCGCCTAGCAGGTAGTTTGTAAGATGCGGCAGCTGGTGGCAATCCACTGAACGAGGAGATTAGTTAGCTTGGCTGATAGAGCTGTGCTGACGGGCTTGCCTCAGTTGCACTCAAACATAGTAGTTTGACGACGACTCTTCCCCTGCGCTACATCAGTGCTTGGCCCGGCATCTTCTGCATTAGCTAAGGGATGCTTTGCGTTTAGGTGGTACTTGAGACTGGAAGAACTCCTACAGTAAACTAATTCCACATTGCACAATGTGCAAACAACCTTAGTCTTGTTGAGGTTTCCATTGGGAAGCTTCTTAAAAATAAATTTTTCCTGAAGCAAACCCGGCGGCTTCATAGCTGCATCCGTGTTAGCACGTCACGTTTGATGTGGTAATTTCACAGTAGACATACACAGGTTCGAAGACTCGTTCTTGCCCCCTACGGTGCAATTCGGCTAGGTATACATCTGCGCTAAAATATCAACGTGAAAGTCATCATAGCTTGCGTAGTATAGACCCAGCTCCCAACCCAACTTTGAGAATAGATTAACGGCGATATTTTTTTTATCGCCTGATAAGAGTCTCACGTTAACGCAGCACGTTAACGGCGATAACGGCCCACCACTATTTACAACACTATAAACATGGGTGTGCTTTCGATTGAATAAAACCCGACCCAAATCAGTGCAGGCAACACGGAGAAGCTGCAGCTACGTTTATGAGCTTCCACTGAGCTAAAACGGCAGTTGTTGGAGCAAGTTTTAGAGTGCCTTTGTGCCTCTTAACAGACATAAAATGCAATTAAAATGTCTGTGCAACATGAACAGGGCCCTTACGTGACAACAAGATGCGTTTTCAAAAGACATTGTTTAAATTGTTTACCTACCCTGGTCCCTGTCTCGATCCTGCTGGTAGCTAGCTTGCCCTGCTAGCTGATAGCTGCTAGCTGCCGTCCGGTGAGTGCAAAAGTGACGGCAGCTAGCAGCTAGCGGCTATCAGCTAGCAGGGCAAGCTAGCTACCGGCAGGATCAAGACAGGGACCAGGGTAGGTGAATTTAATTTAAATTAAATTCTCCTTTAAACCAGGTGACATCCTTTACTGGCAAACTGGTAAAACAACAAATAATTTGGGATTAAGAAGGCTAGTCTAAACATAACTGTTGTTGTGTGCATGTAATAAATCTCTTCTGATTTTATGTTTGTTAGGCCACTTATTAGCTACAGGGCCCTACAGTGTAATGTAGGATAACCAGAGCTTTTCACTTTTGCCTTTTGCAGGGCAGAGTAGCTGGAGATATTAGCTGAAGCGTAAAAGTGGGGATATTGCCAGCCAAGAAAATTCTGAGTAGTGCACAGGAGGAAGAGAAGGAGGGAAATGAAGAAGGAGAAGGCAGTAAACTGGAGAGACCAGGTGGGTCAGAGCAGGAGAAGACCACAGAAGGAGATGCAGAAACATGTGAAAGAGAAGAGGGAAAGGAAGAATTGACTGTGAGGGATGAAGAGGAGGATGCAGACTCAGAGAGAGGGACAGAGTTGCTTTGTCTTTGTTTTCTACTTTGCCCTGTAAAGCAACTTTAAGTCCTTGAAAAGCGCTAAACAAATTCAATTTGCTCGTCTGGTGGGGTGGGTGCCCATGTGTAGAGGTTTGCTCCTCGACGTAGCGGCCGCGTGTTCGTCTCCGACGTGCGGCCCTTTGCTGCGTGTCATTCGCCCTCTCTCTACCTTTTCAGGTCTAAGCTGTCCAGTACAGATAGGGGCCTAAAATGGGTACTACTTGGATGAAAAACATATTTCAAAGGGGTACATTATTGAAATATACACACAGCCATATGTTCCTACGTTTCTAAGATTTTTTTTCAAAATTAGGTCCTATGTTCCCACAGTTGCCACATTTCTACGATTTTTTTTCAAAACTATGCCTTATGTTTGCCTAACCCCTAACCCACCCTAACCCTAACCCTTAAAAGGAAATGTAGGAACACAAGACCTAATTTTGAAAATGTCCTTGAAATGTGGGAACATAGAGCTGTGGGAACATAGGACCTAATTTTAAGAAAAATCTTAAAAATGTGGGAACATAGAGCTGTGGGAACATAGGGCCTAATTTTAAGAAAAATCTTAAAAATGTGGGAACATAGAGCTGTGGGAACATAGGGCCTAATTTTCAGTGAAAAAAAAATCCTTAGAAATGTGGTAACATAGGGCTGTGGGACCATTGGGATGTGGGAACATAGGGCTGATCCCCTCCAACTAAGGGACGAGAGGAGGGAGCAAAGTGAAGTGAGGTTCTGAACTGTTGTATAAAGCTCGGTAAGCAACGTAGTTGAATTTGACTCAAAATACTGCACTATGGCAAGTAAGTAAAGGTGAGTAAACACATTTGGATTTAAAAAGGTGCGTAAACAGTGTTGAGATCTATCACACGTCACAGAATACAGTTTCTAGTCTGAAATGGCCCGCCATACTGCATTCCCTATTAGGATTTTCATCATTCAGTTTGGAGAAATAATTACATGGAAAACATAGTATAACTGAACACTAGGCTATTAATGAAGGAATATATCTCCTTTTCTGCTGATCTCATAACTTCAAGTATACATGGAATTTTCTTCAATGGAATTTCCCACTAAATGACACAAGGATTTCTTGGGAAATAAAGCAATACACATATATGGTAGCCTTTACTGTCTTTCTGGCTTATCCATGCATTTTTCATACTATATGGTGCTATGTGCTCCCTTCTTTCCCAGCATGCAATACCTCACCTTTTCCCCTCTTTTCATCATCCTATCATGCCGAAAAAATGAGCCCTTTACTCCTCTGCTGAGTCACCTTAGCTGCCTAAAAGTGCCATTTTATCCTCCAGTAGCTCTATCTATCTTCTCCGTCACACCAACATGCCAATTTAACCCCCGCTATTTGTTTTTCCCTTCCCACAAATTTGATTCTCTTTTTCTCCACTGCTCCTTTGTCTCCTGCGTTCTCCCCTCTCCTTATGCTTCCTCTCTTCTTTCTCCTCTTCTCACTCAAAGGCTGGCTATCCACTGGGAACTAGGCTGTATATTCAGTGCTGTCTTTCTTCGCACATTATCTTCGATACAAAGGACATGGTCTGGCATGTTTTCCTGCAGAGCTAGCAGGTTTGCATTACTTTGGCATTCAGAACGTTCCCCACTGGAAGGTAAATGTGTGTTAACTTCAAGAAAGAAAGGCTTGGGGGGTTCCCCACTTTTTAATATAATGACAAGTTGTGGTAAGTTTTATTTTTCAATATTATTGCAATAGTGGTAACATTATGAGGTTTTCTTGTCCGGAGCAGCGTTTTGTGTGCTTTTGAACTTGCAAGTTCAATCTTCCAAGAACAACCAGCAAGAACGTTCTCCCCAAGAACACAAGTCCGTTTTTTGCATTTTTGAAATTGAGAAACACATAATCACGGAGGCGGGAAAACACAAGGCAGGAAGTTAAACAAGACAAGACACAGGAAAAACAGACACTTCAAAGTAAAACAGGAAACTGAAGCACGGAACAGGGTAAAACACAACAGAGAATACAGGAACACAGGAGACAGTAAACAAACAACAAGGAAACAGGGAATAAATACCAAAATAAACAGAAAACAACATCCACAACCATGACACAGCTTACATGTAATAATTTTTCTTGTTTTGTAGTATGTTAGTTGAAGCCGTTAAAACTACAGGAAAGAGGGAAGGCAGAAGTTGTCAGGGGGCCAGCAAGAAGAAATAGTGGCTCATATGGATGCAATGTTCTTGCAAAGTTCCTTGGCAAGGAGAAGGTAATGTTAGCCTATCGAGAAATGCACCACAGAAAAATGCAACTCAGATAGTCTACTGTCAACAGGTCAGATGGTAATATCCAGGAGGAGGAGAATGGAGTAGGGGAAGGTGAGAGAATGCAGACAAATAAGGAGAACGGCAGTGCAGAGGTAGAGACAGAGTGAGGGAAGCACAACAACTTCAGGTAGCTGTGCCAAGTGCAAAAGGACGCAAGAGAGTGACAGCCTAGCGAGGGATGAGATGAGGGAGAAGGAGAGAGAGGCAGAGCGACAGCAGCGTCAGGCCTCGCAGGACCGGCAAAGTGATGAGGTGTCCAGCTTTCTCTCCAGCTTGGCCCCATGCATGAGGAGATTCACCCCAGAGAAACTGTCCTATCTTAAAATAAAAATGCAGGAATTAGTTCACGATGTTGCCTTTGGAGGGGTTTGTTATCAGCAGTTTCCCAGGATCCAACCTACAGTTCTTTGTGATTTGTATAGTTTTAGTTTGTTACTATTTTAAGATCACTGTTTTAGTTTTATGTATTATTTCAGTTTTATTGTGTTTGTTATGTGCATTATTTATGATATGCAGATGCACTTTTTTACTGTTTACATGATTTCATAAACATATTTCTGTTCTTTTAAATGTATTGGTCTTTCGCATAAACATGAATTGTACAAAAACAACAACACAAAAATATTATTTTTTGGGGGCTTTTCCCTTTAATATACAGTGACAGTGGAAAGACTGAAAAAGGGGGAGAGAGATGGGGGACGACACGCAGCAAAGGGCAACAGGTCAGATTTGAACCCGTGCTGCTGCAGGGCTCAGCCAACATGGGGCGAATGCTCTTACTGTGTGAGCTAGAGGACTCCCCATGAATATTGTATGTATATTACATATACAAAATATAAAAATGTATAAACTATAAACATCATTGTTGCCCGATCAACGTACCACTTCTTTGCATCTCTCCTTGTCAGAACTTCCCAACAGTATAACGCAGCATGACCGGCACTGTCAAGCTCCACCTGGGCTGACGGGAAGGCTCGATGTGTTTTAAGCCCCAAACGTCTCCTTCCAGGAAGCGCTGCAACCGTTGACTTCAAGGCACCTAACCCTAATCTTCACCAGCCAGCGCTGCCTGGAAAGAGACGTTTGGGGCTTAAAACACGATAAACGACAGGAAGAGACTAATCCCTGCTGACTGACGTAAAAAGCACCACTAACTGTGCACGTGCATTTGAATTTAGGGCGGGAAAGCCACCACAGATGCTCAGATCATTATACTTGACAAAGCAGTAAATACAAGCACTTTTATCAATGGGTCATATGCTCATCATCATCACCATTGTTTTAACTCACTCTTTGATAGATAGGAACTTAACAGACAATTAACTAGATGAAAATCTTATGGACAGTAACTTTAATATTCCTACAGATTCTGTCACACTCCTCACCATACAGTGTAATACTCAGATCCCTTTCCCCATGTCTTTTTTTAGAGCTGTCCAGGCTCCATCTCCCAGGTTCTGCATAAGCATAGAATAATACCCAGAAGCCTCAGGATTACTTTATTCCTTTAATTTAGTGAGATGGAACCATGATAGCTAACTAACTAAGTTTAAATGAACTGTGGAGTGGAAAAGTGCAGCTTTGGATGGCATAAGTGTAACTGATGTTTTTTAATATGGCAAAATATAATATTTTGAATTACTATGATGTCATCACATTAAGTTCAAAAATCCCACAAGTGTGTTGTGTTACAGTACGCAATGCCCTGTTTTACTCATATTGTGTCTCGCCTCATTCTCATTCTCTTTATCTTGCCTTTTCTTCTACTCGCTCTCAGTTCCCACTTCCAGACTCCTGTTGTGTAGCAGCCAGTGATTAGCATAATTCTCCTTCATGTAACAGATGGTGTTTTTACGTCAGGGACCGTGCTTCTCATAGTGGGGCATGCTACCACCATAGAGCTCCAACACACAGACAGGGCTGCGGATGCACTCACAAATAAAACTAACATGCAACTTAATTTTTACACTACTAGACATTTTACCTTTTAGAAAACATACACTAAACATACACTTGGTAACATCATATGAATAAAATTGCAGTTTTATTCCTCCATGGATAACAGGAGTGTGGCCTCTACTCTCACTACACCGACCTGTCGCCGTTATTGAGGTCCAACACTAAGCTCCATTTTTAGTATGAAATCAGTATTTCCAGTTTGGCAATTTATTTATTGTCAGCTGTCATCCAAATGAAGTCAGCCACAACTCAGCTGCTGCTCGCCAATTACAATACCAGAAGTCCTATTTAAGTCTATCTGCTCTAAGCGAATTCTGTGCCCTAATGAGAACGCATGATTTCAATTTGAGAGAAAATGTACATTTGAAATGTGTGTGTGAGCACACTTTGCAGTATGTCTGTGGGATTAAAGCCTTTAGTTCTGGTGCTGAATGAACAGTGACAATATGTGTCAAAACAGTCGCTTCCACAATGGTTCTGTTCATCTCATTTAACCCTCTGGAGGATTTGGATATTAGGCCCATGTTTGGGATAATACAAAGTATGACGTGCAACCTGGACATTCATAAAGTACATACAGATAATTGAAAAATTAAAGAATGAACAAAGTATGTTAGTAAGGTTTTGTTCCACCTGTTTTGATGGTGTTGGAGAGTGCTGTCTAGCACATCACTCTACAAGCTGTTAAGTTGGGTTGAGATCTGGTGACTGTGAATGCCATAGAATATGACAAATCGTTTTTTTTCACTCATTTATTTAGGTTTTTCATTAATTTGTTACCCATCTCTATAATGTATACATATCTAACCTATCTAAAATACAGATATCTCTATCTTAGATAGAGGCACAGTTATGTATTGCTTTGATATTTGTATATAAGTCTTTCTATAAGTATATGATATATCTGCAACTGCAGCATCATGTTAATCACACCAACCCGTTCTCACTCCCAACTCGTAAAATACAGACGCTTGGGCAGTTGCTCTCAGCGTCAGATATGATGCAAAAAGCACCATTCAGTGTATCCATGGAACGCCTACACATTCTCACACCCATTGCGTAAATACGGAAGTTTGGTCAGGGGCCCTTGGCAATGTTATTGACTCTGAAAGTCTCCTTTAGCGTCAATATGTAACGCCCTTTATCTAAACACGCTTGGTCGGGGCTATTGCAGACTATTCAAGCAGTTAGGTTAAGGAAAAGATCGTGGGTGGGCTTATAAAAGGTACATTTCCGTGACACATGGGACAAGAACGGGACAGTTGGGTTTAGGAAAAGAAGAGAGTGACAGTTGGTTTTAGGGAACGTGACATGCGGGACACAAACCCTGGTCTCCGGGGTGAAAGTCTGGTGTTGTTTGACCCAACTGCGGAATTTTGGGCTTTCATAC
Organism: Perca flavescens; assembly: GCF_004354835.1. Lineage (NCBI taxonomy): Eukaryota > Metazoa > Chordata > Actinopteri > Perciformes > Percidae > Perca > Perca flavescens. The sequence goes on from NC_041340.1 coordinate 28,724,797, forward strand.
TACTCGCTAACATTGTCGCGCTGAAGGGTGCTTTTAGCGTTGTATCTGACGCTGACAGCCACTGCCCAAGCGTCCGCATTTTACGAGTTCGGAGTGAGAACGGGTTGGGAATGCACCAGGCAGAGCAGCAGCACGGCCGCGGTGCTGTAAGATGACGTATTATTAAAGTGATGGTTCGGAGTAATTTCACCCTAGGGTCGTTTGCACCATGACCTCGAGCCAAACACCCCCCCAGAAGCTTTTTTCACCTGGGTCTAACATTGGGAGAGTTAGCGTAGAGTAGCGTTATAGCTTATTAGCGCAGGGGCTAATGGACCCACGTTTGTATCTCGTAAATGACCCCACTAATAATGCCCGAAATGATGCCAAACGTCTACACTAGTACATATAGGTTATGCACTCATAAAACGATGGATTGGAAAGTTTGTAAGTACACCAGAAGTTTATGAACACTTTCCTGCTCTCTACCTCTAACTGCTGCTACCTGCAGTTAGACGGCCCTAAGCACTCATCTTACAGCAGCAACAACAGCAGAGAGCAGAAGCCAGCAGGCAAGTGTTATTTACATAAACTTCTGGTATACTTAAAAACTTTCCAATCCATCGTTTTATAAGTACATAACCTATTTGTACTAGTGTAGAAGTTTGGTATCATTTCGGGCATTATTAGTGGGGTCATTTACGAGATACAAACGTGGGTCCATTAGCCCCTGCGCTAAGCTATTCAGCTGATAACGCTACTCTACGCTAACTCTCCCAATGTTAGACCCAGGTGAAAAAAGCTTCTCGAAGGGTGTTTGGCTCGAGGTCATGGTGCAAAGGACCCTAGGGTGAAATTACTCCGAACCCTCACTTTATGAGCGACAACAGTAGCGAGTAGTATGAAAGACCGAAATGCCGCTTAAGGAGGATGGTTGGGGTGGTGGATGGGTCACACAACACAAGACTTTCACCCAGGAGACCGGGGTTGTTCTGCGTGTCACAGAAATTTACATTTTATAACCCCAGCCACGATATTTTCCTAAACCTAACTGTCCCGTTCTTGTGCCGCATGTCAGTCAGTACGTCCCAACCTAGAGCATCAAAACTGACGTCAAGAGTACCAACGCTAAAGGAGACTTTTAGCGTGAATAACAGATGCCAAAAGCACATGACCAAGCATACGTATTTTATACGATGGGAGAGTGAGAATGTATTGATCCCACCACTCACCCCTTGCAGCTAGGGTTAATACAAACTTAATAAAAACACAATAGACAACACAAAAATACATAGTAAATCAATACATTACATAAAAATAAAAATTACCTAATGTTTCTCATTTCGACACATCAACACAAACTGATGTTAAAGTCAACACAATGCATTTGGTCTTTCATCAAAACAAAAGGGAATTCTAGAATTTGTCAACCTGGGTCAAGCTAGGGTGGACTCACCTTCTCACACTGTGCAACTGCTTTCTAAATAAACTTCAATTTTACATATAATCAAATTATCAAATGTCTCGCAATCTGACCAGAGGCAAACAGAGATCAATACACTCTGGACCTGCCGTTAGTCTCCTAAAGAGGTGTGGCCGTGGCGGAGCCCACTTGACACAGATACAGGAAACTACTCCGAGTTGGGGCGTCTTGGTTCTAAACCGTGTAGTGTCGGGATGGCTTTTTCCGAAACACATGGAGCTCTGAGGCCGTGTGGGGGTAAAATCAGCACACGCAAAAACCGTGATTACAGAAGACAGGAGCTTTTATTGTCTACCATCCACTGTTAAAGTCACTCACAAAAAAAACATTAAACTAAACTTTTTCAGTTCCGTCTCAGGAAGGTTGGTCCTTCACCACAGTCCTCCAGATAAATTCAAAACTCAAAAGTCCAAAGTCCAAAACTCAGGGTCCAGCTTTTCAGTCCACAACCTAAACTTTCTTCTTAGCAGAGCCTCCCAGGCTTCCTCCATGTGTTCCTTTGTTCTCTCCACTCAAACAGACACACCCCTCCTCAGTCTCCTTCCGCCTTGATGAGTTATCCCAAACACCTGCACTCCTCCCGCTGCATTGTGATTCAAGCCTGTTAATTAACCCTAAACCCAAACTAAATTATAACTCTTTCGAAAGCCTTGTTCTTAATCTTCAACATCCAACACGGAAATCAGAACAGCCAATTATATTTGTTGTTGTCTACCGAGCTCCAGGTCCGTATTCTGAATTTTTATCTGAATTCTCAGAGTTTTTATCATGTGTAGTCCTTAAATCAGACAAAGTACTTATTGTAGGTGATTTTAATATCCATGTGGACGTTGACAGCAATAGCCTTACTTCTGCTTTCAACTCATTACTGGATTCAATCGGTTTCAGTCAGAGTGTGCACAAGGCGACGCACTGTTTTAACCACACCCTCGACCTTGTGCTGGCATATGGTATTGAAATTGAGGATTTAATAATATTTCCGCAGAATCTGGTATTATCAGATCATTTTTTAATTACTTTTGAATTCTTGCTACCTGACCATACTAAACCAGATAACAGCTTCTACACTAGATGCCTATCTGACAGTGCTATAGCTAAATTCAAGGAAAGTATTCCTACAGCATTCCAGTCTATGTCGTGCCTTAACATAACAGAGGACCTCTATGTTAACCTCAGTCCCTCTCAAATTGATACATTTGCAGACGGTGCTACAACTTGCCTACGGACGACCTTAGACTCTGTCGCTCCTCTCACAAAGAAGACGATAAAGCAAAGGAAAATAGCTCCTTGGTATAACACCCAAACTCGCAAATTAAAACAAATCTCACGAAACCTCGAAAGTAAGTGGCGCTCCACCAAAGTGGAATAATCCAGTTTGGAATGGCAAGAAAGTCTCAAAACCTATAGGAAGGCCCAAAGAAAAGCCAGATCAGACTATTACTCATCATTAATAGAAGAAAACAAGAACAAACCAAGGTTTCTTTTCAGCACTGTAGCCAGGCTGACAGATAGTCACAGCTCAACTGAGCCATCTATTCCTCTAGCTCTGAGTAGTGATGACTTCATGAGCTTCTTTAATGATAAAATTATAACAATTGGAGATAAAATTCATCATCTTTTGCCCTTAACTACCAACAGTTCATCTTTAAATGCAGGACCACTAGAAAGAACGACGAGTCCCGACATATACTTAGACTGCTTTTATCCTATAGACCTTCAACAATTAATGTTAAAGATATCCTCAGCTAAGCCATCTACCTGTCTCTTAGACCCCATCCCAACGAGGCTACTCAAAGAAGCGTTACCCGTGGTAAACACTTCATTACTAGATATGATCAATATGTCCTTACTAACAGGTTATGTACCGCAGTCATTTAAAATTGCTGTGATAAAACCTCTTCTGAAAAAACCCACCCTAGATCCTGAGGTCTTAGCAAACTATAGACCTATATCTAACCTTCCCTTTCTATCCAAGATCCTTGAGAAGGTGGTTGCTAATCAGTTATGTGATTTTCTACATAGCAACAGTCTATTTGATGATTTTCAATCAGGATTTAGAAAGAATCATAGCACAGAGACGGCACTGGTGAAAATTACTAACGACCTTCTAACTGCTTCAGACAAATGATTTGTCTCCATTCTTGTTCTACTAGATCTTAGTGCTGCATTTGAGACTATTGACCATACCATCCTGTTACAGAGACTGGAACACTTAGTTGGCATTAAAGGAATCGCACTAAGCTGGTTTAAGTCCTATTTCTCTGAACGATCCCAATTTGTTAATGTTAATGATAAACCCTCCAAGTTAGCCATGGCGTTCCTCAAGGCTCAGTGCTTGGACCAATTCTATTTTCCTTATATATGCTTCCTCTAGGTAATATTATTAGGAAACACTCAATTAACTATCACTGTTACGCAGACAATACCCAATTATATCTTTTAATTAAGCCAGATGAAAGTGGTCAGTTAGCAAGACTTCAAATGTGTATTGAGGATATAAAATCCTGGATGACCCCACAATTTCCTGATGTTAAACTCAGACAAAACTGAAGTTATTGTGATAGGACCAACGCACCGCCGAACTTCGTTTTCGAAAGATATAGTTACTCTGGATGGTATTACCCTGGCCTCCAGCACTGCTGTCAGAAATCTAGGAGTTATTTTTTATCAGGATATATCCTTCAACGCCCACTTAAAACAAACCTCAAGAATAGCCTTTTTCCATCTTCGTAACATTGCCAAAATTAGGAATATCCTGTCTCAAAACGATGCTGAAAAACTAGTCCATGCATTCGTTACTTCTAGACTAGATTACTGCAATTCCTTATTATCAGGTTGCCCAAATAAGTCCCTCAAGACTCTCCAACTGATCCAGAATACTGCAGCACGTGTTCTGACGAGAACTAAGAGAAGAGATCATATTTCTCCTGTATTAGCTTCTCTGCATTGGCTTCCAGTGAAATCTAGGATCGAATTTAAAATCCTCCTCCTGACTTACAAAGCTCTAAATGGTCAAGCACCATCATACTTAGAAGAGCTCATAGTACCTTATTGTCCCACTAGAGCACTGCGCTCCCGGAATGCGGGGCTACTTATGGTTCCTAGAGTCTCTGGAAGTAGACTGGGGGCCAGGGCCTTCAGCTATCAGGCTCCAGTATTGTGGAACCAGCTCCCAGTCTGGGTTCGAGGAGCAGACACCGTCACTACATTTAAGAGTAAACTGAAAACCCTCCTCTTTGTTAAAGCTTATAGTTAGGGAACGAGGAGTTGAAGCGTCCACCTAACCCGGCCCACTGCTTCTCCTCGTAGTCATCAGTTTTATACTGTATAATTAATAATCTAGCGAGAGTAGAGGGAGGCAGGCCAGTACAGCCCGATCCGGTTGGGGAGAGTTCTAGCCCGACCAGGCACCTCTCTTTAACCTGCCTCTCTTAAATTATGCTATTACAATTCTAGACTGCCGGGGAGGCTGTTCCTCCCTAAGACACACTGAGCTGCTCTCTCATCTCTACTTGTTACTTTTGTATGCATCCTGTCCCAGAAATGCTTGTTACTAATCTAGCTCTGGGGAGTTTACTCCCCGGAGTCCTTATGTTTCTTCTTCGCAGAGCTATGCTCTGCGATTCTCTCCATTTCCCAGCCGCATCCTGCTGCGTCCTGCTGCATCCGCAGCATCCACCCGTGCTCTGCAGTGCCACGTTACATCCCGCAACGCCCTGCTGTGATGTTCCTATGCACAGAGTAGTCAGGATCCGGTATAGGAGACTGCACTACTCAGTATGACACGATGTGCCCTGCTATGACATGAACTTCCACAATAACCTTCGAAGTCACTGTGACTTCTAATGTGACTATTATCACCACTGTTCATCACGCCCCCAACCGGCCCGTCAGACACCGCCTACCAAGAGTCTGGGTCTGCCGAGGTTTCTTCCTAAAAGGGATTTTTTTCTTGCCACTGTCGCAATAGCCACTGCTAATGCTTGCTCTTGAGGGAATTACTGTAATTGTTGGGGTTTTGGAATTTATAGAGTGTGGTCTAGACCTACTCTATCTGTAAAGTGTCTCGAGATAACTTTTGTTATGATTTGATACTATAAATAAAATTGAATTGAAAAATTGAATTGAAATTGTGGGAGATGTAGTGTCTGCAAAGGCAGCCATTTTGGGACTTCCATGACCTCCTTCTAGGGGAATATATCGTCCGCCCACGACATGTCCCCTCGGGATGCCACAACCGTCACTGCTTGTGTGTGTAGCAGGCAGTGGACCAAACCACTGTAAGGCAAGGAAGGGGGGCTCAAGATGTTTCTAAACTTAAAACGCAATTTTTCCCGGTTTGTTTTGTTTTACTACTTACACCTAATTTAAATGTATATTATTACATTATTTACAATACACAGCAATGTTTTTTTTAGAGGGGGGACAAGCCTCAGATTGGGTAGGTCCTTCTGTACATCCGGTAAGTCAGACTAGATAAAATGCTACATCAATATGTCTGACATTTCACATACAAGCTGTGTACATCTGTGACACATACTGTAGATGTAGGGTTAGGGTAGCCTAGAAATTGAGACGCATCCTAGCGGCAGCAAATGTAATTTGCAGCCAGGGTCGCCTAGCAACTCTCCGTTGGCTTGCAAGCTGGAAAAACCAAACTCTAGTCAGGCCAATCACATCTTGTTCCTCCAAGTACCTAACCTAACTGAGATGTAACACTAACACTTTGCTTATACAGTACAAAAATGGTCCAAAACCAGATGCCACAGCAGGACATTTGTATCCTTTACATTTTTCTAATAAGGAATGTAACAATTCTCCTGGACAGAAAAGGGGGTGGACAATGTCCCAAATGACAAAAACAGTAAAAAAAACAACATACAAACAACACAGTCCTAAAACCGTATGCTGATATACATAGTCAATATAGTGTGCAGTAACTCCTAAATAATTCTGATTACTCACTGACGTCCAGTAATCACCGGTTAATGAGACAGCGTTTGCACTTTGCAGCAGTTCCAGTTGGGCTGCTTTCTCCGTGGAGTACAGGCTGTGTGTGCGTGAAAAAAGCTTTTGAAAAGTAAACTTTCCATTCAGAATCTTATTGGCATCCATTTCGGTGTCTCACGCTCGCCATCCACTCAAAACGAAACGTTAGCCTACTACTCTTTGGCAGGCTCGCAAGCCTAAACAAGTGTGTGCGGCCTGTTGTTTTGTTTCCGGTCTAGCTAGATCTGGTGTGGTGTTGTAGTTTTTCTAACGCTACTAGTTGTTGCAACAGCATGTGAAAAAAACTACAAAGTTTGCTAGGCCAAAAAGAACGTTAATCTTGCGCTAAAAAATGTACGCCGTTAAAATTGCGTTTAACTGACAGCACTAGTTCGGAGTTTTGCTCTGGTTGGTTGTAGCGCTATCCTATTGCGTGCAGAGGGAATTTGAAAGACAACCATTTATCCACCCCACGGATTAAGCCCTGCCAATTGTGAGTTCCCAGACCCAACATCTTGATGTGGGTCTGGCTTGTCAGGCTACCCCAAAGCACTACAATCCTGATAATGATTCACAACACAGCAGCATCAGCCTGTTCCCAATATTGCCATTGTGCTCCACTGCAACTAGGTGGACGTTTATATTCTACAAGATTAAATTATTTGAATTACTGGTGTAACTGGTTGGGTGTTGGTAAGATTTGGACAATAAAAGTAATTTTTTTAAGATGCTACCTGCTTCATTGATCCAGTTATTCATCTAGCTATCTGTAATGATGTAAAGGTACTGAAAATGTTAACATCAGTGGCACAAATATTGAGCTGGATAAGCATCAGAAACTCTTTGATCAATTTTCGGGGACAGGAAGAAAAATAATTACTTGTATTTAAACTGATATTCAACAAAAAGCATGCTGGTTTCATTGCACATTTTCAAACCACATTCAACAGAGCTGATCCTGTGTATAAATACTGTGTATGCAAAGTCCAATGTCATCCATGACCAAGGTAAACAATAAATCTTTCTGTAATCTCTGTCTTAAAACCTACTGTTCCACCTACGGGTCGCTAGTGTACATTTCACGTTAGGCTAGTACCATGAAAGGTTACATGAATACAAACAATATGTATCGTCAGATTAGTCTCTTGTCTTGACTGCCATTTTAGTCATTTTAAAAAAAAAAAAGCCCTGTCATAAAAATAATCTAGGTACAATGCACCGCATACAACTGCTACCATATAAATATGGTGTCTTCCCTCCTTTAAAGCAGTTTGGCAGTTTACAATGTAATACGTCCTGAAAGCTTTATAGTCAAATTCATTGCAAGGTTCTAAAGATTGCCCAAAGAGGAGCATGTTAAATAATGATGTTGTGAAAATGTTCTCCTGTGACATAAAATAGATATGGATGGTCAACAGAGAAAAGTCGCCTTAAAGTGCTTATATTATTTTATATTATTTCACTTTGTATACCTACGTGCACCTATTACATTCACCAAATACATATATAACACTGTAAAGGAAAAGGGAAAAGCCAAACGGCATAATATGACCACTTTAAGTTAATTTTTAAAGGTCCTAGTTGAAAGGCACTAATTGAACACCAGAAAGAAAGCTGTGGTGACGTGGAGCTTTTATGACCCAGAGCTCCATTTTCTTCAACTCAAGGTACAGAGGCACCCTCATTTTTAGTCATCTCTCACCCATTGCTATCAAATAAAGCATTAGATAGAGGGGGAGGCTACTCCAAAAAGTTTTCCTCCAAAAATGCGATACACAGCAGGTGGATAAAACATGACACATCCAGAGCACATAAGTGTTTCAAATCTTTTGAAAACATTTAAAGTCCCCTTACACTCTGGTAAGATTTCTGCTTAAAGTTGTACCATAAAGATTTTCATTAAATTCCACTATCCCATTAAAACCCACTCTTGGCCTTTTTTCATCAATAGCCATTCAATGTATTTACAACCAGTAATTATCTCTACATAGAAGTTTTCATTTGTAGTGGCGGAGTCTGCCGTTCCTGTGCTTGATTCAAATTGCCTTCACTTGCATGAGGGATTTACATGTACCAATGCTGTGTATGTAATTCAGCATAAAAAGGTCTTGCTACACCACAGATACATTCTAGGATAGGAGAAAAAAAAGGCTCAGAGTTGTTTGCATTTCTTTAAACCAATCACAATTGTCCTGGGAAGCGCAAAATTACGGACGCAGTGACGGTGGCTCTGCAAAATAGTTTTGGGAAGGAATTTGTTTTGGTGGAGTGAGATGGATACATGGTCAAACGTAATTTGCTCTTACCAGTGTGTACTTTGTCCATAGCAATCCCACCAATAGGTCCCAAAACGTCCCAGTTAGTTTTTGGATGCCATTTAACTATATGTAAATATTTCTATACGTATGACCTCCTAGAACAATTTATTACATTTCCCCATAATACATGACATTGTGTCTGGTCAACATTACAGACACACAGACCTATTACAACCAATAGGCGATGACTAGTGTGGATTGTGTTTTAAACGCTTCAAGAGAACAGTCAAGGGAGTCATCAGGCACGGCTCTAAAATAATAAAAGGTTTAGATTGGTGCTTGGGGGGCCAATTTATAAATGCACCTGATGTTCAATCTTCTGCCCTGAGGTGTTAACTTAAGTCAAAGGCAGGTTTTGATTAAGAAATTACATCAAACTGTGACACTGTCAATATGGTCCACTGATGCCGTTGGGTTTGACTTTACTGTTGAGTGTGTCTTAACATTCACAGTGTAAACCCCAGCTGTCTCTGTCTGCTCCTGCTTTTCAAGAGCTGCTTCATGTTATTATTAGAGTGCATATGAGACAGACAGAGACACACAGATGCCACCTGAGGCATGATGAAAGATTCCAGAGATGTTATATTATGCAAAATTATTCACATATGTAGATAAGTTGCATCTTGGCTGTAATTGCGGGCAACTGCAAACACAGGTACTCCATAGCTAATTACAGACAGACTGTGTGTGCTGATCCATGTATGTCTGCATACATAGTCTACCATATGTAGTCTGCAACTGTCTGTATGAGCACGTGTTGCATGTGTGAATGTGTTTCCACGCAGGGGTGGAATTAGTAAGTTCTGGGGTGCAGTGAACCCAAAATATTTCCATCTGTGCTAAAAAAGTGTGGAAATATTGTAAACATAGCTCTTCTGTAGTTGTACTTTCCAAATTTGTATGATATCAAGTGATTTGGAGTCTGGTCCAATAGGCCGGTTTACTGAGTAACACAAATAACTTTTCATGGCACATCTGTACATTTCTTAGCAAAGTTCCAGATCATTCAGATAACTCCTTAAATCCTCTGCCTCTTGAAACAGACTTGATGAAAAAACAAAAGCAGAGGTGACACAGACACAGCAGTGAACGTCAATTCTTTTTTCTCCCACTGAAAGTCATTGTTGACCCTGGAAGTGACATTATCTAATTTCCCTAATGTGCCCTTTCAATCATCACCCAGACACAATACATACAAAATGCTGCCAGAGTTATTGCTCTAAAATTAGGTTAGGTTATCATCATCATCATCATCATCATCATCATCATCATCCACCACCATGTGTGGATATTGCAGACTTTGTATGTTCTCTTTGAGTGTGTATTATCATTGCCATTTTAGAAATAAAACTAAGTAATTATTTTAGTATTAGTTTTTTTTAATTAATTTAACAATTACTACTAATTACTGTTCCCAATTTGTAACTTGTCTGCACGCATTTCTCACAAATTACCTAATTTACATAGTGTGTCACGCATTTTACAAAACATACCACAGGGGGATGAAGCGGCACAACGAGAGCGGGTCTTACAGGTCTTATAATACTGAACCAGAGTGGATGGCTAGCAGAAACAAAGCTGCTTAAGCAGAAATGGAAGCCCTTCCAGATTGTTCTCTGTTACGGGTGGGACAGAACGGACCCAAATGCAGAACTCAACAAAAATAACTTTATTGGAAAGAATGGGTAAGTGAATGGGGAAGTGGGGAGGTGGATGCCAGAGGAGAGCACAGGCAAGGGGCTAGAACCGGGAACAGAGGCACGGGGAGACCGGGTCTGAGAACTCGACGGGGAAGTACTGGAGCGCGGAGAGGCAAGGGCTGAGGCAGGCTGGTGCAGGAAACCGTGAGGGGGGGACTGGATGGAGGAGCCAGCTGACTGGAGGCAGAGTGACGAGGAAGACAATGACTGAAACAAAAAGACAGAAAAAGGATTACAAAGGCACAAGCAGGAAAACACTCAGGAGAATTTGCAGGAGCTTGAGACGTGTGTCACTAAGTAGGCAGGAGCAACAATCAGGCAAAGGTGGTGAGTCAATCCGGGGTTTATATACTGGGCTTGATTGGAGTTGATGGCCAGCAGGTGTGTATGGTGGGAAGAGTGGTAGTGAGGAGGCAAGCAGGTGTGTACAATCAGCTGGCTGGCACAGGCAGGAAGGGAGGGGGGAACACAGAGAGAAACAGAGGCAACACAAACTGACAGCAAAACATGAGGAAAAAGAAAAACAGAAACTCACAGCCAGCCGGACTCCAACCACCACAGTACCCCCTCCTCAACGGGCGCCTCCAGGCGGACCGCCAGGCTTGTCCGGGTGGGCCTTGTAGAAGTCGTCCAGCAGGGTCCTGTCAAGTATCTGGCTAGTGGGAATCCACGACTGCTCCTCGGGACCATACCCGGCCCAGTCCACCAGGTACCGATAACCCCGACCTCTACGTCGTACATCCACGAGGCGTCGCACTGTGTAGGCCGGGTGGCCGTCGATGATGCGTGGAGGAGGAGGCGCTGCCACTGGGACGGAGAGAGGACTTGTGGAGACTGGTTTGATATGGGAGACATGGAAAACTGGGTGGATTTTCATGTGCGATGGGAGTGTTAGCCTGACAGTCGTGGGGTTCACAACCGACTCAATGGTATAGGGACCCACGAACCGGGGGGCAAGTTTCTTGGAGGTGGACGGAAGGGGAAGATCCCGGGAGGAGAGCCACACCCTCTGGCCCGGCCGGTAGGAGGGAGCGGGGATGCAATGGCGGTCTGCCAGGCGTTTCTTCCGGGCAGCTGTTCGTTGGAGAGCAGCCCTAGCCTCCTTCCACACTTGACGACACCGTCGGAGATGGGTCCGGACCGACGGAACCGTTACTTCCTCCTCCAAGGATGGGAACAGCGGAGGCTGGAACCCCATGGCGCACATAAACGGAGACATCCCAGTGGCAGCGCTGATGAGAGAGTTGTGGGCGTACTCGACCCAGGGGAGGTAGGAACTCCACGAGATGGGATTGCGGTAGGCCACACACCGGAGGGCCGCCCCCAGGTCCTGGTTGGCCCGCTCGGTTTGCCCATTGCTCTGGGGGTGATAGCCGGATGACAGGCTGGCGGTGGCACCGAGGGCTTGGCAGAAGGATTTCCACACTCGGGAAGAAAACTGGGGCCCCCGGTCGGAGACAATGTCCCGAGGAATGCCATGGAGCCTGAAGACATGGTGGACAAGGAGACGAGCCGTTTCCAATGAAGTAGGTAACGGACAGGGGGATGAAGTGGACGGATTTTGAGAACCGATCCACGATGGTGAGGATGACCGTATTGCCGTTGGAGTTGGGCAGTCCAGTGACAAAGTCCAGGGCGATGTGGGACCAGGGCCGACCGGGGACCGGGAGGGGGCGGAGCAGACCGGCGGGCGGCTGATGGGATGCCTTGGCACGAGCGCACACCTCACAGGCTGCCACAAAGTCCCGGCAGTCCTTCTCCATGGGGGGCCACCAAAACCTCTGTCTGAGCATGAACAGGGTCCGGGCCATTCCTGGGTGGCAGCTGAACTTTGAGGCGTGCGCCCACTGGAGGACCTGGGACCGGACGCTGGGGGGGACGTAGAGGCGGTTAGGGGGACCGGTGCCAGGGTCAGGGTCCGTGGACTGGGCCCGGCGGACGGCGGACTCCACGTCCCAAACCAGGGACGCGACCAGGCAGGAACGGGGCAAGATGGTATCAGGTTGGTTAACCGGGTCGTCAGTAGAATGGAGGCGGGACAGGGCGTCTGGCTTGGTGTTGCGGAGGTGAACTTCAGGAGAGAGAAAGCTGCAGCGGCCTCTGGGGACCAGACGAAGGGCACAGAGGGGGAGGTGAGACGAGTGAGGGGAGTGACCAGAGAACTGTAATTACGAATAAAGCGCCGATAGAAGTTGGCAAAGCCCAAAAAGCGCTGCAGCTGTTGGCCACTCCCCAACAGCCTGGATTTTGGCCGGGTCAGCGCGAAGCTGCCCACGCTCAATGATAAAACCGAGGAACTGTAAAGAAGGGACGTGGAATTCACATTTTACAGCCTTCACAAAAAGACGGTTTTCCAGAAGCCGCTGCAGAACCAGGCGGACATGCTCGATGTGTTGGACTGGGTCGGGGGAGAAGATCAGGGTATCGTCTAAATAAACACAAACCGGTGCAAAAAGTCACGAAGGACGTCGTTAATGAGGGTTTGGAAAACGGCGGGGGCATTGGTGAGGCCGAATGGCATTACCAAATACTCGTAGTGCCCTAGTGGGGTGTTAAATGCCGTTTTCCATTCGTCCCCCTCCCAGATCCGCACAACATGATAAGCATTGCGAAGGTCTAACTTCGTGAAAATGGCAGACCGGGAGAGGGACTCAAAAACAGAGTCCATAAGGGGAAGAGGGTATTTGTTTTTGACCGTGATGGAGTTGAGCCCCCGGTAGTCGATACAAGGATGGAGGGATTTGTCTTTCTTGGAGACAAAGAAAAAGCCAGCGCCTAGAGGGGACGATGAGGGGCGAATGATGCCAGCAGCCAGGGAATCTTTAATATACTGCTCCGTAGCCTCTCTCTCCGGACGGGACAGATTAAACAGATGGCTAGACGGGAGCGGGGCGTCCGGGAGGAGGAAGATGGAGCAGTCATAAGGGCGGTGGGGGGGTAAGGATAGGGCCTGCTCCTTACTGAACACGGTGGCAAGGTCATGGTACTCTGAGGGAACGAGGGTTAAATCAGGAGGAACGGGAGGAGGGTACATTTTAGTGGGCTTACCGGGGGCTCGAGCGGACAATAGGCAAGATGCATGGCAATGAGGGCTCCAATTCCTGATCTTCCCCCGCGCCCAGTCTAAGTTGGGGTTGTGCAGAATGAGCCAGGGGAGACCTAGAACGATAGGGTTGACGGGGGAGGTGACGAGGTGAAACGAGATCGATTTATGGTGATTACCCGAGGTGAGGAGGTGGAGCTGGGGAGTGCAGTGAGTAACTGTGGTGAGGGGCTGACCGCTGAGGCCGGTGGCATGGAGAGGAGTATCTAGGGGTATTTGGGGGATGGTGAGCTGCCAAGCGATCTCAACGTCTAACAGATTTTCGTCGGCACCGGAATCAACCAACGCCCCCAGAGGGAGCGATCCCTCCTGCCATGATAGGGACACGTCCAGCAGGAGGCGGGAATTGGGAGAACGTCGGCTCGCCAGAGCTCCCAAGGCTACTGGCGAGCCGACTCTTTTGGGCGAACCGGGCAGGTGGACAGATAATGACCGGGCTGACCACAATGCGGCTCGTCCCTGGCAGCCAAGTGGTCCTTAATCCGCTCACTAAGGCCGTCCAGGAACGCGCAACGGAGAGCCGGACTGTTCCAGCCCGATCTAGCGGCCAGAATGCGGAAGTCAACGGAGTACTCCGCGACGCTGCGAACCCCCTGCCGGAGCGTCATGAGCCGGGAAGCCTTCGCCCTCCCTTGCACAGGGTGATCAAACACCCTGACTCCAACCACCACAGTTCTCGCCACAAGACTAGAGTTATTTGCATGTGCTGTCGATGTAAATTGAGTTACCAACGGCGTAGTCGAGTCTCAAATTATTTGAGCAAATCTTGAAAACATATCAGTTTTAAAGTAAATTTAGAACAGATAAAAAATGTGTGATTTGCCAATTAATCGCAATTAAACAATTGACAGCCCTAATTTAATTTTAAGTTTAAATATTGTAAATCAATCCCCACTTTCACCTCTCAACAATGAAACACTGACAACAACAGACCCAATTGCCATGACATCGCAATAACACAAATTTCAACACACTTCCAGGTGGACAGTTGGCAGTTGATTTGAATTGTGGAGATATGTGAAATAAATGGAAAATAAATGTTTATTTCTGTTGACATTTTCAAAATTACACCAACCGCCATTCAATTAGTAAAATGTAACAACTTAATGTTTCATTAACACGCTCTTGTCACAGCATAGGAAAGCATAGTGCTAACTTTGTTAGCGTTAGTACAGTCCCTCCATTTTTTTTGCCGAGACACAACATTGACAGCCCCGGAGATGGACAACACTGTTTTGTTGTATGGTATCATAGCAACAACTACGACTCATAGTGCTGACGGGTAGTTTTCGGTTCAAAAACCACTCCAGTGGAGGGCCAGATGGAGCATGCACATATGCTTAAACCGATCATAATCCGTTTAAGGTGTATACATACAAGAATACCCCGGTTACTGAAGGAGTTCTCTGGATCTGTTAACCGGGTTATGAGAACTTTTAACCGGGGTAGGGTATTTATATGGCGTTTGAGAAATCGGGGGATTGCCTTAACCCAAATATAATCTTTTTTAGCTTATTTTTGGGGGCTTTTTCCTTTATTACATAGAGACAGTGGGGAAATGACACGTAGCAAAGGGCAGCATGTCAGATTCGAACCTGCGCCAGCACAGGACTCAGCCAACATGGAGCAAATGCTCTTACTGGGTGAGCTAGAGGCTGCCCCATAATTGTTTTTTTTTTAATTGCATGTAAATGCACTGACTGACTCTATGGCAACATGATACTTCCTGTTTACAGCCAAGGAAGATAGAAAGAAGAAAGGGTCATTGCTCGTCATTATGTCATTAGTATTAGTAGTATAGTATTTCAAACTTTGGTGCCTGTTTTATTGATGTTAATGGGGCTAAATGTGCACATTTGTTTTCCCCGTTATTGTTTTAAATCAGATCATGGCTCCGTCAAGCTGCATTTAGCTCAACTCAAACCCTTGTTTGGTCCATGATAGCTGCTACATCATCATACATGACCAAACCGGGCAGGTTAGACATGTAAATCATGACAATGTAAAATGGCCTGTTGTGATTGGTCCGGTAACTTAATAAATGTTTGTCTAGTGTCTTTTACTTTTTTAGAAATGGAGACTCAATAATAAAAATAAAAGTTAAGAAAATGTATGTTCTCCCAGTCGTACAAGTGTGTGGCGCCTGCCTAATGTACAGTATGTCATCTATCATAAACCTTGACAGGCAGATGGCACAGCCCATGTTACTCAATCTGTCTGGCCACACCGGCTGCGATCAGGCGCGGAGCGGTCGCACCGGCACACACGCTGCCACAATAATTTTGGCGTCTCCTCTATTTCTTCCGCAAGCTGCGAGTGAATGTGTCAAGCCAAGCAAGTAATCACATACAGGAAGGCTACAGTACAGCTGGTTACTTTACAAAATAAAACAAATTTCAAAAGAAAACACTCAGGTTTATGGGGATTCTGGCTGTCTTGACTTCTCAGCTGTTTCTACAGTGAGACACGCGAACAGGCTCACAGAGAGAGAGGCCAACGGACAGACCTACAGACAGAGTGACACACACACACACACACACACACACACACACACACACACACACACATACACCCAAACACTCAGGGAGAGAGAGAGAGAGAGAGAGAGAGAGAGAGACGTTCTGTAGAGTGGAGAGGAGTAGGGTCAACCGGCGCGGAAAAATGTGCAGCTGGTATGAACAGCCAGGCGCGTGATTGGGCACGGATCTATGCTTCACGGTGCTTTGCTGGCAATGTATTCTCTGTGTTGCATGTATTTTTTTAAAGTGTATTACTTTTATACTGTTAGGCAATCACAGAAGGTTTTATCAAAATACATTTGGATAGTTCAGTTTGAATAGGTTATCCTCTGCATTGGAAAGGTGTAATGTTCAGAATGAATGAGGAAAATAATATATGAATTATGTTTATTGTTTTTATACTCCGATACAATGACATTTTGCAAGGCTTTTCTCTTTGTAGTTAAAATAAAACTATACTATAATAATACATATAAGCACTAAAAGCAGCATGTTACAACAGGCTTGTGCAAGTGCCACTTTAAAAATAAAATGCAATAGTTAAATTAAATTCACAGAGGTGAATTAAATATTAATAAATAGATATCAAATCTTTGTTTATAATTTGAGTCTACCGATGATTAATATGGCAGATGAGTATCAGCTAGCTAATTAACTCACAAGAGATATAAATATTGTTCTACACTTTGTTTAATTTGTGTGGTTCAAAAGTTCATGCAACCACTTACACTCTTAATTTCTCCAGTGCTAATTGAAATGAGTCCACGTTAATCTCAAATATATTGCTACTCTGACAACTGATAAACTGTCCATTCTTTCCATTTAATGTAGCTTACTGGCCTGGTTTATGGGATATTGTCATTTTTTTAGGTGCAGCTGTTTGGGATGATTTAAAAATTCCATTCATGGATCATTAGGAGCCCTAGATGAAATTTTTCTCTGCAGTGGAACTCTCACTATAAATTATTATCTCAACTCATCTCATCACAGTCCCTTTTAGGTGGAAGAAGAGAAAAAAAAAACACATGTGAAGCTCATTTGCATGTGATTATTTCCCCTGAAGTCAACATATTACCATGGCAACCCCCATGCATTCTTAATGTGGTCTAAATCTGTGTCTCTTATTGGATCTTTAATCAAATTTTAATTAACAATCTACTCAATGAACTACCTAATTAACACTCAAAAAGTGTGTTCCTTGTCTATTAAGTGTTTTTTAGGTCAATCTAATTTGACTGAACTGTAATCTAATTACATTGTCTAAATAGAGAAACTGTTATTATTATTAGTATTAATATTACTATTGGTTATTAGTATTATTCACTCTATCAAGAATTAGGAATTATACAAGTAGATCCAACCAGGCAATCGGATTTGTCAACTACACATTTAGAATGTGCTCAAATCAGCATGACAGCACACCATGTTCATTACTACAAATATTACTATGCCATGTCCATGGCAACATTGTACTTCCAGAGTTGAATCCCAAACTGTTTTTGAAACATTTTTATTCATGAGAATAAAAAAAAAACACAGCGGAACTTAAATTTGCGGAAGCAGACTGCATTTGCAGAAGCTCTCAAACATACGAGCCTGAATTGGACCAAAAAAGGTGCCAGTACCCTAATTTAGCAGTTGCATACACGATTATTGCATGTGTCTTGGATATATTTATATTTATATGCATATCTTGGTAAAATATCACTTCAAATGTATTGTAACACTGTGACTAGTGGTAGTAGTAGTAACCAAGCAGCATTTTCACTATTTTGTGGGAAATTACATTTTATTTGATTAAAGTTGACTGTGGTGTGTGAAGCAGAGCACACAGAGCAAAAGTTGTCCTGTTGCAAACACTATTTTTTTTTTACAAACCTTTTTTTCTAAATGTTTTTCTGCCACAGACGCAACCGTTGCCTCGGCTGCATCCGCCATATAGATTATGCCCCATGGCTTGCTGGTCTGGCGTGCAGGATTTGGTGATCGCCGGAGCAACTCGGCCACCATGCTCCGGCCGTGGGCTGCGCACTGGATCACAGCTGCTCTCCTGTGTCGGGCAAGGGAACAGTGAGCCTACTTCAGCAATCAGTGACAATGTTTATCAGTCCCCAATTCCAATGAAGTTGGGACATTGTGTAAAACGTAACCAAAAACAGAATACAATGATTTGCAAATTGTTTTTCAACCAGTATTCAATTGAGTACACACAAAGACAATATATTTAATGTTCAAACTGATAAACTTTGTTTTTTTGCAAATATTCACCCATTTTGAATTTCATGCCTGCAACACCTTCCAAAAAAGCTGGGACAGGGGCAACAGAAAACTGGGCAAGTTTAGGTCATTTATGCTCAAAAAACAATTTTGTAAAATTCCACAGGTGAGTGTCGTGATTGGGTATAAAAGGAGCATCCCCAAAAGGCTCGTTCACAAGCAAGGATGGGGTGAGGTTCACCACTTTGTGAACAACTGTGTAAGCAGTACAACAGTTTAAGAACAACGTTTTTCAATGTACTATTGTAAGGAATTTAGGGATTTCATCATCCACAGTCCATAATATCATCAAAAGATTCAATGAATCTGGAGAAACCTCTGCATGTAAGCGGCAAGGCCAAAAAACAACATTGAATGCCCGTGACCTTCGATCCCTCAGGCGGCACTGCATTACAAACCGACATCATTATGTTACCTTAGGAAAACTATTGTCAATTCGTCGCTACATCTACAAGTGCAAGCAAAAAGTCAACCCAGGGAGGGTCGAAGGGGTCCGGAGGAGGGTCGAGCAAAAAAGTCAAAAGCAAAACCCAAGGAGGGCTAAGGAAGAACCAAAATACTGTACGTAAGCTGGAACAGGCGACAGCAGGGTTCGGGAACTGAGGACAGTGGAACTCGGGGACCCGGCAGCAAAGGCGATATCCCCTTGGCAGCCAAGCACGAAAGCTAACTCCTTCTGGAGGCCGAGTAGGCCAGTGAAGACTCTTACCCTCCGGCAAGGGTAGAGTGTCACAGGAGGTCCGCCAACAAGACATGGGGGGCAGGAGTCGGCCGGGCCGCCAACTGAACACGGGGCGCAGGAGTCAACCAGACCGACGACAGGACAAGAGGAGCCAGAGTCGGCCGGGCTGCCGACTGAACATTGGGGACAGGAATCTCTGGGTCGCCAGACACTGGCAAAGTCTCTGGGACGCTGGGCACCGGCAAAGTCTCTGGGACACCGGCAAAGTCTCTAGGGCGCCGAACAACGGCAAAGTATCTGGGGCTCTGGAAGGCTGCAGTCAGCTGGGGTTCTGGTAGGGTTGGGTATCGTTCAAAATCTTTCGATCCGGTGCCAATTTCGATATCGGTTCCTAACGATACTTTTTTCGATACCATATCGTTTTAAAATCCATTTCAACATCAAGAAAAATACACAGCACAACACAAAGCTTTTATTTTCCACCTTAATTATGAATCAAAACAGTTATCAAAATTAAAAAATTCTGGTAAAACTGCTCACTCAGAGTAACATTATTACTTCACCTTGCAGGCTCAGCTTCTCAGTCAGTCATGGCAGAGAAACCACCGTTGTGCCTGCTTGTCTAGTAAGAGGAAGTGTAACGTCAACAGCACAGCGCAGTCTGGTCAAACTCTGAAACCCTCTCCGAAAAGAGACGTCTCTCTGCTGGGTCCATGATTGGTTAGGTAATTCTGTTACGGCTTCAGAGAATAGCAGACCCAAATGCAGAGACGGGTAGGCAGTGGATAGTTTGAGGATTTAATAAAATAACTGGTGCAAACAAACTTAGGAAGTCCTGAGGAAAGCAGACAGGCAAAACAAATTCCAAAAACACCGGGAAAACTAAAGACATCAAAGCACAAGGAACCCAGCGAGAGGGAAATGCAAGCGCACACACAAACACCCAAAACACTACAATGACCTAACAACAGACAAAGGAAACACAGAGACTAAATACAAGAGGTAACGAGGAAACAAGAGACAGGTGAAACCAGGACTCAGGAACAGGTGAAACAAATCAGGGTGGGGCAGGGTCGGTAATCGCTCCAAAAGCTAATCCCTGTGTCGGTACACGATCCGTTCTGCCTGCACGATCCGTTCTGCACATGCACAAGATATTACTGTTTATGACCTGCACGATCTGTTCCACGCTAGCCTATGGCTAGCCTCCAACAGGAAGCTAACGTTAGTTTAGCTAACAGCTAATTTGGCTAACCGCTAGCTGACAGCTAGATTCAGTCTTAAAATGATGTTAAGTCAAACTTAATGGGAAAAGCAGGCTACAGCTACATTAAGACTTTACAGTAATAACAATAAAGACAAGTGTTGAGTGATTGGATTTTAAATGAGCAAAGTAGAACTGACGTAACAGCTGTTATATATGTTAACGTTTATTTTTACGTTTTTTTTAGGGTCTTTTAAAGTTATTACATGCTGTCTCAGCTAGCGGTTAGCCGAATTAGCTGTTAGCTAAACTAACGTTAGCTTGGCTGTCGACCGGAAGCGTAAATTGAGCGTCAGCGTCAGTTCTGGCAGGCCAGGTAGTCAACGCTATTGGCCATCAACACAGTCTCATCAGCTGATCTGCTCCAGCTGAGCTGCATCAGCTGATCTGGATTAGCCCATCAGCTGGTCAACACCCCTCGCTGCTCAATGGCTACACTCAAACAGGGCGCCCTATTTAAAGCAGATTCAGTTTGCTCCTGCCTGCTTGCTGCTCGCTTCTCTGCCGCCCGCCACCTCCCCAGCTCCTCCTGGTCGTGTGTGACGTGGCATTTGCTTCTATGTCATCGTTGCTGCTCTGTTCATGTGGGGGAATAGTTCAGCTCACACAGTCCTAAACTGTGTGAGCGTTCCCTAATGCTGCTGCTGTCCTCTGACTCTCTGCTATTTCATGGTGCTCTTGAAAGGTCTCATGAAAGAGGACTCCCTGAACAGAGCCATACCGCCAAAATTTAATTCAGAATTTATTAGCTGAAATGCAATTATTCAATAAAAATTTCCTAAATAATTTTTATTTTCATGTGTGTTCTTGACTTTATGGACCTGACAGAACTAACGTTAGCTTGGCTGTCGACCGGAAGCGTGGAACAGATCGTGCAGTGTCGTAAATCCTCGTACAACAGCGCATGCGCGAACATTATGCGCATGTGCAGAACGGATCGTGTACCGACACCTGTCACTCTCTCACTAGCCCTACCACACACTTCCCACGCGTAAACACATGTCGGCTCTGCTATTTTCTTAAAGAGATACGTTAAAATGATGCAGACGAGTATAAAACCTCCGGCCACTTACGTAGGCTACAGTGTAGGCTCTATGCAAATCATACATATGACCATAAACGCGTGGGTAAATTGTTTGGTCTCTGTAAATTAATAATATATAATAATTGCAATTTAATGAAAACAACCACTGTGGTTGATGGGAAAGCACACATACACACATAGAGTACTAATGAGGACCATCACTGACACCTTCATACTCCTGTTAGCTTGGAGAGCACTCATAACAACATATAACATCAACCACATAGTTGATTTCTACCTCTGCAGTACATCAGGCATGCCTGTACCCTTAAACACACTGTGACACACGTTATGGAGTGATGATAATTGCTTCAGTCCAACAATGACAAAGACTTAATTTATTTCCCTCCTCATTTCTTCACGCTGCCTTACTTTTTTACCCCAATTAACATAATTGGCAGGGCCATAATTACCCATCCACACTGTGATAAGTCCTTGCAGCTGACTGTGGAAAAGTCACATGGTGGATGCAAGGCAGCTCTCTGCCGAAATGTCACCCTGTCAGAGTGCTGTCACAAAGGATCTATGTGTTAGACCACTGCTCGACAGTTTGTGTGCCTTTAAATGGAGATTAAACACTGTGGACCAATGACTTAACATTTGCCCGTGTCCACAAACCTCTGCATGGACATTTCAGTTAGAGCTTGCCTTAAGTCCTATTTTCACAGCTGTATGTGGAGCCCTCAGAGAATATATCCCCTTACCTCCCCGGTTTTGTGACACGCATTACCTGTGCACAGTATAATTCAATTTGTACCAAATCAAAAATACAAAAAGAAGACATCCACAAAAAAACAAATCACTGACTTTGATTAAAATTGGATCAAATTTTCTCTCAAAATTTTACCTTTTCACATGGAACTACCATTTTCAAGACGATTTAGAACGTGCTCTGGTTTAATGGCATTTCTTTAAACCAATCAGAATCGTCATGGGCAGCGCTAGGGTCCGCACAGAGCCGCTGCAAAATATTCGTGCAAGAGTGCTAACTGTCTCAATTTACCATTCAGAGATCTGAGGAGCAGTCAACAATAGTCCTCTTAAAACCACTGAATTTAAAATTCCAACACAAAGAAAGCGGAAGGAAACAGAAAATACATGCATCAGGTAGAATTTCCTGCAGCACTGGAGCAATCCCGCCAGTGGAACGTCAATGATATAGACTAGGTAGAAGAGGCCAACACTAAGAGGCTCAGGAGGAGTGTGTGATCAAACTGATCTAACTTACTGACTCAAATTTAAATATTGATTGGCTCTTTTGTATGTCAAGTGATAATTGTGACCCTTTGACAAGTTTTAGCAGTTTAAAGCAACACTATGTAACTTTTAGCTGCAGCTGTAGTTCCAATGAGACAACCTGTAGGGTAAAAAATTACATAGTGTTGCTTTAACTTGGAAGCTGCATGTAGACAGTGTAGACAGTCCAAAAGCATGTAGTTCAACTTTTCATGATCATCATCCAGTTACACAATCAGATTTCCATGCTTCTTTGTGTCCCTGCTATTGTGACTGGGATTACAATAGTCTACTTGGCAAATGTAAAAAGGACATTAAGGTGCTTAGAGCCATGCAAAGCCTCCCAATTCTCCACACATTTTTTTTAAACATGCAGGAATACAACTTTCAAAAACTGTGTTTAGGGAATGCAGGGAAGTATAAGAGTTGACACAATAAGAAAAAAAATGGATAGGAATATTCAAATGAGAAAAATCATTGATCCTAAAGGTTGACCTTATATCTACCAAACCATTATATTGTAAGACATACTTGCACTGAAGGCTCCATAATTCTGTTTTTACAAACTTAACTGAAAGGTATTCTGATTTCGACTGAGAGAGAACAAAAGTCAATAAAAACCTATTTGCGGACATTTAGGCAAGAAGTACCTTGTGACCCTGAATAGTCAACTATTCAACAATTCAATCTAAGAAGGCTGATTTGACTGCAAATTTTACAGTCAAATCATGAGTGCCTGAATTGAACCAAAAAATGTACCTTAGTTCAAAACATGATCATTACTTGTGTCTTGGATATTTTTATATTATGAATATTGGTAAAATATGACTTCAAGTGTTTTGTTTTTTTGCATTTCTTCACATACATCCATACATTCAGTGCTTGACATTAATAATTGTTTTGCTCACCAGCCACTGTGGCTTGTGGTTTTCCAAAGTTAGCCACGCAGCATTTTCACTAGCCACTATTTTGTGGGACTTTTTTTTTTTTTTACTAAAGTTGACCGTGGTGTTGTCTATATCCACGACGTTCCACTTCAAGCATTGGTCCGCCGCCAGAAATTCACCGGATGTCACTCTTTACTTGATGTCTGTTACCTTTCTCTTTCTTTGTGTTAGCATTCCAAACTCTGGTCGATTTATGATGATTATGGTTAGCTGCTCCTCAGATCTCTGCAAGGTAAATCCAGACACGTACACATGTTCCAGAAAAACAAGTTCCGCCAATTTCAATTGTGATTGGTTTAAAGACAAGACAATGAACCAGAGCATGTTTTTTCTCCCATCCCGGACTGCTGTGTGGACTAGCCAGACCCTCCTGCACAGCGCTGTGGAGGAGGGTCTGGCAATGCGAGACTACAGCTGTGCTTATGTGTTTGGTAGTGGCAGAGTAGCCTACTCCAGCGACCAGGGTTAGAATAATATGTCAAACCAAATAGAAGTATCAGTGTTAACAAGTACATTTTCACTACTGTTTTCTCAGTGTTTAGCTAGCTATGCGTGGTGGTGTAAACAAATCCTTGCAATCCAATGACATGCAAAACTTAATAAAATCAATTCCAATTTCTCATATATACAGTATTCCTCAACTGGTCTGTGAATCAAAACTTTAAACTGACAATGGATTTATAATTGAACAGCCATTTTATGGCACATTTTACTTTTGTTGTCGTACTGTTAAAGGCCAATATCCTGTTTATGGCTGTAGAAAGTACAACATCTGGTAAGAAGCTGAGTTTGGTTGTATTTCTTCAGCTGTATGGGTACACTAGCTTCAGAGTTAATAGCCCTCTTTCAAACACGCTCCGGGAAGCCGTTCCTCAAACGGTTTCCCATGAACAGCATTTTGCATGCATTACAGAACTGGGGCTGGGGCAATGTAATCAAGAATGTTAAAGATGCCGAAACATATTTTTTTATACAAACATTAAAGCTCCCTTCAAAGTACAGAGTGCGTTTCTAGAGATGTAAACAAACCCCCAGCCTCTAAACAAATTGAAAGTAAATAGTTTTGGGGGAGGAAATAGTTGTAAATCATGTTGTTGCTGTTTGCTGGGGCTGTTATGCCCTGAATATCTGTGCTTAGGATGCTTAGTGTGGAGATATGTCAATATTTCAACTCTCTGCTATACAGTGCTTGAAGTGGGAAAAAAAGGTACCGGTGCTATGGCATTTTAGATTACTACAATGAAAAACAAAACTTGGAGATATTGCTGGTACAACAACAATGTATTGTTATTTATTAACACTATAAATGTATGTATTTATTTAAACAAGTCGTGTGTGTGGCGTGTGCCATTCTCTTGACAGCTTCAGTCCCCTCTATGTCTGGCTAGCAAGTGAAGGGATGCTGCTATATGTTTTGCAGCCCAGTTTGTTATCTTTAAAAACGAGCCAGCTGTTAGCAAAAATACATAATTTGGTCCCTTGACCAACAGCCAGGCCATCAATGTGTTTTGTTGTAGCGTCCGTGGAGAAGCAAACTTCTGATAGGGTGGGCCGACTGCTTGCCTTTATGTGATTCGTCAAGAGTAGTGCCCTCTGGTTAGTGTAGTTTATGTAACGTTAGGGTCATTACCAATCTCTCTGACACTGACGCTTTCTCTGTCAGTGGTAGAGTACTGGCTACATGTGAGAAGTAGCGGAACGCAAGAAAAAGTGCAGGTACACTTAAGAGTAAAATGTAGAAGTGCCGGTACTGCGTACTGGTGAGTACCGGCCCACTTTGAGCACTGCTGCTATATTAATCAGCACAAAGTTCTGGTGAGGATACAATATAAACTAATGCAGTGTTATGCAATATATAGGGATACATGGTGGAAATATGGAAGAATTACAGAGATATGTTCTATTATGACATTGCAGAATGTGTATTATCATTTAATTCAGCAAATGACAACAATATACAACAATTCGATCTGACCTTTGTAATTCCATAATAATAATGTGACCAGCCACTTCCCAAGAGCCCTTCCTGTAATGGTGCACTGTGAACTGTAATAATTTAATACTCGGGCATCCAATTCCCATGCTATCTTTGAGTGGGCAGTTTCAATTCAATTCAATTTTATTTATAGTATCAAATCATAACATAGGTTATCTCATAGGCAATAATAGTCACATTAATAATGGAACAGTGACTGGATGTAGCGGAAAGCTGCAGGGTTCAGCAGGAAGCAGCATGACATTGCAGGGCACCGCTGAGCTCAGCAGGGAGTGCAGCAGGACCACGGCGACAGCTGGAACCAGGATCTTGGTGCCAACATTCTCCAAGGAAATACGCTGGGGGAAAAAACATAAGGACTCCGGGGCGTAAACTCCCCAGAAGCTAGGATTAGTAACAAGCATTTCTGGGATGGGATACACACAAATAGTAATAGTAATAGTAATAGAAAGGGAGAGAGCAGCTCAGTGTGTCAAAGGAAGGAAGGAAGTCCCCCGGCAGTCTAGAACTATAACAGCGTAACTATAACAGCGTAACTAAGAGAGACAGGTCATAAGGAGAGGTAGCTTTTTTGGGCTTAGAACTCTCCCCCTGCCGGATCGGGCTTGGCTGGCCTGCCTCCCTCTACTTTGTTATGTATTATTAATCTAACACTTATGAAGAGAAGCAGGTGGGCCAGTTAGGTGAACACTGCAACTCCTCACTCCCTAACTATAAGCTTTATCAAATAGAAGAGTTCAGCAGTCTGCTGATGACCTTATGATTTTGTAATTAGTATGTGCATTATCTAGCGGGCTGAGAGTGTGTGTGTGAGATACAAGTGTAATCCACTATGCAGAAGACAAGGTTTACACTTAAGGTGTGTGTGTGTGTGTGTGTGTGTGTGTGTGTGTGTGTGTGTGTGTGTGTGTTTACAAGATACATGAAGTGTTACATGCTCTATCTGGTGGCCCACAGATGGGATACTTCCCACTGTGTCTGCGTGTGTTAGAGAGTGTGTGAAACAAGTGTTAAGTACTGCTCGTATAATGTTCTGCCCACTGTGTGTGTGATGATAATTTCTTACAGCTTATGTTAAAACACTTGCCATGGATTAATTATATTCTAAAAAGGATGGTATCACACTGTGCAGGGAGGTCATAGCAATTAATCAAGTGTAACATAAGCATATACAGTATGTAACAATAGAATTACATGTAATGAGCTCTCCACAGCAGACACTTTATCACAGAGAAGTTTGGTTATGAAGCATTCATCATGTCCGTGTTCAAAATCTAATAATAACATACTAAAGGAATACTCTGACATTTGGGGAAACATTTTTGTTTGCTGTTTGCTGACCCACCATCAGATGAGAAGATCAATATATCTATTTCCCCTCTGTGTGTCTGGTACAATGATAGGTCATCAAGTCTCTTTACTAAAAATGTCAGTGTGCCCTTAATTTGCCCAGTACTAACATAAATCTTTTCCTTCCCTGCAGATGAATGGTTTGGTCATATTACCATTTCATCATGATTAGTTTTCAAATCTCAAGTAGAGAGCCAAAGTAAAAAAAAAAAGCACTGTTCCAAGAGTTTTGCAAGTATCTAATTATAGACCAAATTATTGGATGAATTGAAAATTAGACCTGATGTTGCAAATTGTTATGATATGTACCATATTTCATGGCAAACCAGAACATCCGGCTATCGTTTAAAAAATGACAATACCAGTACCAATACCAGTACCCTTAAATTGATACAGATACCAATAGAGTACTTTATTTGATACTTTTTTTTACACCATTGGATTCCCATCATGTGAATAGAAGCATTCAGTTGCGTAAAATGCCACCACCACTCCTTCCCAACCAAATGATATATACATGAATACATTACACGCTGAACTGCCAACTCAGTCAATTAACCGTGCTCAACTTCATCATACCACAGACTTAATGGGTTGTAGCTGCTGTGGTAGTGAGCAAATCACACATCACATTAAATCAAAGAACACTTGTGGTGATTGGCTGCAAGCGAAGCCATCCAAATAATCTTTTTTTCTAGATCTGGGTACAAAAAGATGGAATGCAGTTCCAGTAGCTCCTCACCGGCTGCTGGTTCGGTCAGCTGCTCTTCGGACACAAATGCATTACTTGAAACCTAGTTCCTCCGCAGCGCTGCAGAGGAGGGTCTGGCTAGTCCACACAGCATTCCGGAATGGGAGAGAAACTGCTCTGGTTTATTGGCATTTCTTTAAACCAATCACAATTGTCTTGGGCGGTACTTAGCACCAGACGGAGCCTCGGGAAGGAACTTGTTTTGGTGGAACGTGTACGTTCAAAAGTTGTTTTAGTCGTGAAACAGAAAGCTCAGATTTGACAGATAGTCTAGCTAGCTGTCTGGATTTACCCTGCAGAGATCTGAGGAGCAGTTAACCATAGTCCTCAGAAATCCACCAGAGTTTAAAATTACAATAAAAAGAAAGCAGAAGGTACAGCAGCATCGGAGCAATCCCGGAAGTGGAATGTCATGGATATAGACTACTTGAAACCTGACAAGATGGATTTTGGTGTGATGTGTAACATTGTGATTCCTGTGTGAGCTTGTGGTATCGCGACAATCCAGCTGCCGTGCAAGGTAAGTCACATTGTGCCAACACTTTAAAATGAGCATTTAATGCCCCCAAAAGACAGAGGTCCGTGGCTAGTTTGTCATTTCCTTTGGCAAAAGAAATTGGTGAGGTGGGATTTGCTGAGAAGTAAAAGAGTAGCCAGTGAGATGGACAGATAGTCATGAAGACAGTTTAACTTACAAAAATACGTGAAATTATTTGAGTATAACATACTTTATCCACCAACTCCTGAGAAAAATATCTGGCTCTTTAGCTGCTAATTGATCCAGGATGTTTGCCTAGTGGAACATACAGCTACTGAACCACTAACTATCTGGTAACACCAGATGAAGCGACTAGATGTCCAGATGTCACTTGATCCATTGTTTATAGAAAAGTATTAATTAGTAAAGCTAAACCAGCTAATGTAACATTGCTATGTTGTAAAAATGAAAATGAACTTTGCTTGTGCTGCACTGGCTAGAAAGGTTTTTCATTTATTTGCAGATGTCTTATAAACATGCAGTGTCAACACTTGTAAAACTCATATGTTTTTTTAAAAAGCCTTGCAAAACCATAGAAAAATGACTAACGACCTAACAAAGTTGAATAACTTAAAATACATCTAGACTGTAGCTACTTGTCATGATGTAATAGAGCAGGTCTCGCGGAAAGCATCCATTTTCAAATAAAGACTCCAATTACATTTCATAATACAAGCTATTTTATGCTTTGCATGTGAAAACCTCACATTTCCTTGTTAAAAGCTGGGCATGAATACTCCATCAGGCCTATTTGTATTACAACAATGTTGCCAAAATGACAGCATCAATTCCCACCTCTTTTAAAATGCGCTGCATGTTCACACAAACAATCAAAACCCAATCAGTTGAATTTCCAGAGCAGCGAATTAAACGTGGATGGGAAATTATACCATTGTCATGCAGAATATGCTAATAATCACTTAAATTGGGCAGGGAAACAGAAATCAGCAACACTTCAGACTGTCTGTGTGGTTGATAGGCTGTGAGAGTATGTGCCTCCGTTCATCAGTGAAACATTAACTAATTTATAACTGAGCTCTCCTCTTGTATTGTAATAATTAGTTTTTATTTACATGTTGAAAAAGAAACTAGAAGGCTATACATAGCCTCCATCGTTTGCATTTTTCCACAAATTATTTTCTTCTCTTTTCTTCTTCTCCCATCTAGCTGTCGAAATCATGAGGTGTATATGAGCATTCTTCTTGTTTTAATAGCTACCGTCCATGTTCCAAGGCGGTACTAGCTCAGCCTGGGAATTGGAGCGCACTTGCAGTAAAGAGAAGGAAGTACCCCAATTATAACCCAATGATGAAAGAGGCAGAAAGTAGGGAGAAGTAAAGAAAAAGAATACATCAGATTCAGATAGCAAGAGTTAAAAGGGAGCAAGAAATAAGTAAAGAACAAGTCAGGGACCAGACAGAAAAATGAGACCGAGCACAAGAGGAGATGAAGAAATTCAGTACAACGAGAAGGAGAACAGGAAATGAGGCTTCTGTTTTTGTCGGCCGCTGGGTCAGGCCAAGCTCGAGTCCCCAAAACACTGCAGACAACAGCAGCATTCAAACATTCATTATTACTGGGGAGACAAAGTCACATCGTGATACTGGAAGAGAACAGAAGGTCCCCTCAAAACAGCGTCCAGATGTCGCTTTCATATTTTATCTTTTTTTTTTTCACTTTATATTTTATCAGTTCAATTATTCAGTCAACCTCATTAATAGATATGACTACAGTGCGTGTAATCTTAGTGCCAGACATTTGATCTGTTCTGGCTCTGGGCGTCGGGGGGGCTTTAGCGGGTATTGTTTTTCCTCTTTCATGATGGCCGGCGCTTTAGATCAACCACTGCCGACCTCATTATTTTATCACATAGGGGGATATGAGGCGAGCTTGTGTTGCCTGTTTTTCACTTTATTACCTCACTTTTCTGTAGCAGAGGCCAACTTATTCAAAAGTTGCAGTAGTTTGGTGGGCTCCACATGCTGAGAAAGGCTGACTTGTGGTTACGTAAGAACTTTTTTTAAATGTCACTGTTGCATGTGTCACACCAGGAGCAGCATTAATAAAGAAGGCTTTACAACGTAAAAGGCCTTTAATGTTGTAAGTCATTATGTTATCTCTTTGCTTTTGTTTATTTATTTATTATCATACAATATTACAGCTCCATAGTTTCTTTACTGTCGTCGGTCAATACTTATGTAATTGCTGCAATACACCACGGCTATAAAAAGTTTTAAATAGATCGGTGTTGCACGAATTGTACTTGTGCTGCAGGGCCACCTAGTATTCACCACCTAGTTACACCACTCTAATAAAGTCAAATCAGCTGTTATGAGTTTGCAACAATGAAATAATAATAATAATAATAATAATAATAAAACAACTTCCGCAATATCATTTAATTCAAATAAACGATCACTTCATCAAATCTGTCTCTCACACACACACATAATTCTGCTTTCAAATTACAAACCAAATAGTTTACTAATTTGCAATCTAATTTGCATATTCATGACATCTTACCAGAACTATACACATATATACAATTTTTTGTGATTAATTCAAGCTAACTTAATGGACCCTACCTAGCTGTATCATTAGATATTAATATTTTTCACGCTGCTATCATCTCATCGATATCTAAATCTACACAACGTTTCAGGTTCCATTTTATGTGATTACCACCGTAGTATCGCTGTATTGCTGTGGCGGCAGTTAGGGGGGTGAAATCATTTATTCAGTAGCAGCTGCAATAGCTGGAGTGCGCACCAACAACCACCAGGAGGCACATGTGAGCAGTCTAGACGCAGTTTCTCTGTCGGTAGACAGGGGAACGCCAAGTATTTATAAATAATTCACTCTGTTAAATTTTCTCCCAGAACTTTACAGTACACTTACCCATTACAGGGTCTTAATTTTATAACGGACATTTTTGTTATGATCATAAACGGTAGAAAAGAAGAGATGGACGTGGTGCCCAGCAGAGGACGCCTCCACTGGCTCCAAAAAGAAGTCTGATTGAGAAGATGACCCTAATTCTCAATTGCTTTATCACCTCAGTAAATATTGTCCTAATGAGTATATAGTCGTAATCACGAGTTTCAAGTCTTCCTCAATACAGCGTTGTGAAAAAAGCCAGGAGTTAATAATAATAACAAATCAATACATTTATTTAGACACTCAAAGTGCTTCAGGGGGAAGACTACTCTCTACCACCACCAATGTGCTGCACCCACCTGATACGCAGAGCTTCTGTTTTTGCCGGACGCCAGAGAGCTCCGCAGCAATTCAGCACACGGCAGATAGTGCGGGACAGGAAGTCGAGCACAGAAACGAAATAAACATCTGGTTAATTTTCAAAATATAATACACCGTGCTCACGGCGGATCATATTTCCCTGCACTACACCTTGAAAACACAGCACAGAGTTGTTTCCTCTCTACTCCTCTAGATGGAAACAAACTGTTGTTGGTTTTGTGGTTCTATTCTATGTGAATTCGCGTGCGGGTGCTCGTGACTACAGCTGTCAGTCATGGCAGCAGCCGAGCTGCAACAAATCCAGACCTAGTGGGTACTGATGGACAGCGGAGCACGCAGCAGACACAAAGCAGAGCCGGTCCGTAGCCGTTCTGCATTCAGTGGAAATCCGGAGTAAGACGACAGCCGCTCACCACACATCAGCTTGGTAGAGGGGGAGATGTTTGTAGTAGTGGGGGGAACCGGAGCACCCGGAGAAAACCCACCCAGACACAGGAGAACATGCAAACTCCACACAGAAAGGCCAGGACGACCAGGATTTGAACCCGGTACCTTTGTGCTGTGAGGCAACAGTGCTGACTATTGGGCCACCGTGCAGCGTGGAGGAGTTGGGTTTAAAACAAAATTATGACCGTATTAAATGAATGCCCAATTATTTAGTCAGGTGCAGTGGTCACTACTGTGGTGTAATTAGTATCGATGGTGCGTTGCTGTGTGGAAAGGAATCCGCCGACACTGTTTCTTGATTATAAAGGTTTATTCACATCCAAGAAATCAGCATCATATACAAGCTCTGCAGAGCTCGGAGAGCGACAGCTACCCAGATTCTCAAAAGTCACTCTAAAGTTCTTTGTGTGTGGACCACATATCTATATTCCATAGATTGGGGTGAGATCGATAACTGACCAATGGCTTCAAGCCAACTGGCTCTGTCTAAAGGTCCATTGATAATGCATCCCAGATGTCTTGAGAGAAGTGTCCAAGGTTCATACGAGTTTCTTTGTTACCAAAAACTTAAGACAAAGTTTACAAAAGGTCCGTTAGAAGTCCAGATACTACACTACACATAAAACGCTACATTACATCAGTACCAGCAAACCTCAAGCAAAACAATGAGGGCAAACAGCATCACTGATCTGTTTTAACCAAAAATGTTCTGGTCTAGCTCAGCTGAAAAACACAACACCGTATCTGTCAGCACATTGTAACCGGTAGGCTACCGACAACGTTATCATCACTTCACTCAACTCACTTTAGCAGTTTAGAAAACAGAAGCTTGACTGTCCTGCTGTTATTACAGACGTGTGAACTAACCACTGACACCGGCTGCTGCAGAATGAAACACTGTATGTACAAAACTGCAAATCCGATTAAATTACTTGTTATTGAAAGGTGCCAGAACACATATCTGGATTGTTCCGGCCCACTTCTCTTTAACCCCTGGTTATAAAGTGAAAAACTTGTCAGAGTTAAGCGAGGTTTGAGGTGCGTGCGCCATAACATGACGGCACCATGGCCTCGTGCACCTCTGAATTTTTTTAACTAAGCGCCCATTGCACGTGATGCACTTTCAGTTCAACATGGTCGGCTGGGAAGAACTAACCTGACTCCGCCAGATGGATTGCTTCGCATTTGCTCGGCATATCCATCTGGGAATTTTCCGTTGGAGAACTTTTGGGAAGGGGTGGAAATACTGGTTAGCTGATTGGATGAACCATCTGTTTATCACCTATGTTGGTGATAAACGGGCCAAATCAACCAATCAGATCCACGAAGCGTATGAAAATACAACCACAAGCCCGCCCCTGCTGCTGCAGGCAAAGCATAGCTCGTTAGCTCAGCATGCAAGCAACATGTCAGTAAAGGAGATTTGCAGTTTGTGTAACGAGAATTTAGGAATAAAAGGCACCATTTCAGGTTCCCGGACCATATTCCAAAAGAAGGATCCAAGAGAAAAAAAGCATTAGCGAGCGGCTAACAGAATTAGGGCTACCGCTGTCTGAAAATACTGGTTAGCTGATTGGATAAACCATCTGTCTATCACCACCTAACCCACCTCAAAACCAACGCTGATTGGCCCGGTCTTTTGGCTAACGGCTCCAAATTTTCTCTGCCTCAAGATGCCAGACTGATCTGCGAGTGGAAAACTGGAGCTCGCGAGATCAGGACGGTCTCACGAGGCTAGGGAAGAACAGGATCGCCGCTACAAACATCTGTGTGATAATTCATGTACAGACCACAGAGAGTCAAACTTAAGTACGTGGTCAAAGAGAGACACCACACGGAAAAGAAAAAGCATTTTGCTGGAGAGTGTGGAAAAACACGAGAGATCGTTTTGTCAAAGATAAATTGTGATTCCAATTTGGATATAAATGACAGTCACGTTAATGATTAGAGTAGATCATTGTAATGTTTTGCGAGACTTCAGTGTTTATCAATGATGTGTTTACTACTGTTGCAAGGCAGCCTGCTTTGCTTTACTGCCACTCTCTTCTTCTCTACTACTTCTTGCTTATTCACAGATTATTTTGTTTATTGCATAGAGCATATACGTCTCCGTGCATGCTCGTACAGATTACAATTACAGAGGCCCGCCCGGTGTCGCGTGCGAGTATATTTGAGGCTTTATGCATGTATGTATGTCATAGTTGAAGTGGTATGTAAGCTTGTCCTTTGTCGAAGATGGCAGCACTTGACATCTCCCTCTTGTGACTGTGGAGCTGCAGGATTTGGCCAGGGAGTCAAACCATATGTCCCTGCCAGCATGAGGCCTCCATCCTGGCCACATGAGAACTGCTTCACTCACTGCCAAATGAACAGTTCACAAACTGTGAACATGCTCAGCGCCATGAGTGCAGTGATTGATTAGTAAGACAGGGAGTGAAATGACCTAAAAAGCTAAAACTGCCTTGAATTTTTGCAGTTGATGAAAAGTTGACCCACATTTTGTTCTTAAGGGAAAATAGTTTCATGTCTAATGAACATTTATATGTATATATAACATTTTATATATATATATATATATATATATATATATATATATATAGTGTCTCACAAAAGTGAGTACACCCCTCACATTTTAGTAAATATTTCATTATATCTTTTAATGGGACAACACTGAAGAAATGAAACTTTGTAAAGTAAAGTATTAAGTGTACAGCTTGTATAACAGTGTAAATGTGCGGTCCCCTCAAAATAACTCAACATACAGCCATTAATGTCTAAACCGCTGGCAACAAAAGTCAGTACACCCCTATGTTAAATTCCCATAGAGGCAGGCAGATTTTTATTTTTAAAGGCCAGTTATTTCATGGATCCAGGATACTATGCATCCTGATAAAGTTCCCTTGGCCTTTGGAATTAAAATAGCCCCACATCATCACATGCCCTTCACCATACCTAGAGATTGGCATGGGGTGGATTCCATAAAATCATCGCTCTATCATCTCTTTATCAGGATGCATAGTATCCAGGATACTATGCATCCTGATAAAGTTCCCTTGGTCTTTGGAATTAAAATAGCCCCACATCATCACATACCCTTCACCATACCTAGAGATTGGCATGGGGTACTTTCCATAAAATCATCTCTCAATGCAAATCAAACTAGCTATTAGGCTAACTGACATAAAACCATGCCAATCTCTAGGTATGGTGAAGGGCATGTGATGATGTGGGGCTATTTTAATTCCAAAGGCCAAGGGAACTTTATCAGGATGCATAGTATCCTGGATCCATGAAATAACTGGCCTTTAAAAATAAAAATCTGCCTGCCTCTATGGGAATACTGTATATCATGATGAGTGTTATCATTTTAGGAGGAGTCAAAGGTCAAAGTCATGATGTAGGAAAAATCATTGCTGACCATACTTTCTTGCCAGCAATAAAGCTCTTGCAGTGGGTTTTAGGGGTTGGGGACCCCCTGTTGAAGATCTCTGCTATAGATATTAGTCTCAGCTGATGCAAATCTACATTTCCATATTAGTCCAACTTGATGATTTCTGCTCAGTCTCTCCAGTGAATAGCTGCTCAAAGTGCTCCCTGTTGCATTGTATTGCTAACTTTACATTACTAATTCCTATTGATAAAGATAATCAATCATTCGTTGATATGCTATACACAAACACAGATACAAAATTATTGGAATAACAGGGTGCTTTGCTTATAAAACAGGGTTTGAAACCAGACGTTTCACCTCTAATAGATGTGAACTCTGTTCTGAAACTTTCTAAGTTTTTAGAACATTTTACTTACTTTTATGTTTCATTGGGCTGGGCCATACCAGGATTTTAATCTTTCTTTTAATCTATCTTTGTGAATCTGTTGTATCAACTTTAACTGGGTAAATTTGCACTGTTGATCAACATCACACCTTATTGACAATGCTGACCTTTGAGAGAACGGACAGCTAGAGTCTTGTGTAGTGGTTTAAATAGGTCCTTATGAGAAGCATGGTTTGTAGACAGTTGTTAGACAGCAGTGGAGTTTAGTAATATTAGGGCTGTCAAAGTGAATGTGTTATTATCAGGTTAACGCAATATGTTTTAACGCCACTAATGTTTTTGACACATTAACGCAGGTTCTGTTATGATGATGATCTGATCTGATATATGAAGTCTATTAACTACACTGCAGACTGGAGTCTCTGAACGGGTCCAACAGGGATTGAATGTGCTTTGGCAGGTCTGCGAATATATCCCTGGAATATATCCCTGCCTCTGCTGAATTTTTTTCCTCCCCAGTGGGGACAAAATGTATCCCCCTCTCGATGTGATCAATGCTATGTGGTCTATTGGCTTCACCAATAGACAATATATTATATACCTAAAATAGAAGTATTTTAGACTAAGTAAAGAGCTGTTACGTGAACAGTCTATAGTGCGATAGAACGCTAAAATCCGAGCGACAGCTACAGATCTCTGTCGTATCAGTGGCAGTTGGTGATGTGTTTAGCAGCCAATATGTGACTGTGAGCCGGCTACAGGCACCGCCAGATGACGGTCCTTTCAGGGGCCATGGTAGTTGAGTTTATCCCAAAAGAAGTGAGACAACATTAAAGTTTAGGCACCAAAACAATGTTAATTTTAGGAAAAAGATCGTGGTTTGGATTAAAACATTCCTTAGTAACGAACATGTGTTTCCTGGGTGAAAGTATTCCACGCTCCCCGTCTTGAAAGCTCTGTATTTTGTTGACACAGCACGATCTGCTATTTCATTTTGATATTATTTCCCATTGAATATTAAAGTTCATATATAAGTGTTTTGGTATGGATCGCCGAGTTGCACAATCCATTGTTGGCCACAGTATATGAATGTGTGTGAATGGTGAATTGTTCCTGTACTATGTAAGTAGTGGTTAGAAGGTGCTATATAAATACAGTCCATTAACATTTACTACATCACACACCTGGCACTTTTCCACTTGTGGAAACAGAAGTATTAGTGGATTTAAAATTGTTGGAAAGCTGTGTGCTATCATATCGACCCCCTTATCTCCATTGTGTTTTCAAGTTCCCCCTCAAGTTAATGTGACTGTATCGGTTTGGAATACTGAGATGAACCATAACTTACATTTCCTCCACTGTGTATGCTGCCACAAGCCTATTTCTCTCTGCTTTGTTTACATGCTGTTGAATACCAAGTCTTGGTTGCTTGGCTGGTGTCAGCAACATGCTCTTCTCATCCACATTAGTGCAACTCAGGGTCCGGGGGCCTTTAGCAACTAGCCTTGCGTTAGCATGTTGCCTTTGCAGATGCTTGGACAGATTGGATGTTGTGTTTGTGATGCTGGAAAGGTGTTTGTGGTTTGTGTGGGATGGTGATGATCTGCAGGCCATGATTTGTTTTCTCTCCTCTTGTTATGCAGTAACACAATAATTTTTTGATTATTTATTATTATTGATGCTTTACATTACTGCATTAAAGACGAATGTAAGCTGATAACAGTAACTTGTTACCCCAACACCTATCAGGACAGAGGCTTAACAATGCTAATCCATGGCCCTGTGTGTACATTTAAATAACCCTGAACTTCTTTTTGGGGTGCTGTCCATGTTATCATCTTCGACCCTCTCA
Organism: Perca flavescens; assembly: GCF_004354835.1. Classification (NCBI taxonomy): domain Eukaryota; kingdom Metazoa; phylum Chordata; class Actinopteri; order Perciformes; family Percidae; genus Perca; species Perca flavescens. The sequence continues at coordinate 28,762,346 of NC_041340.1, forward strand.
CTGTGTTTACACTTAATCAAAGTTGATTGGAAGACTTTGGTCGCCTAACCAAGTGTTCTGTAGCACCTTGTCAACCAAAGCTACCTAGCTAGCACTAGCATTAGCTGGTAACTGAAGGATTTTCTGTACTGCTGTACTGCTGTTTAACTGTATAACACAGAGATCTTCAACAGGGGGACCGGGACCCTTATGGGGTCCTCAGAGTCAATGCAGGGGGCCCTAAAAAATTATTGTTAATAAAAAGTTTTTAACATGAATACAACATATTATTAGCAAATATAAACCCCCACTGCATATAGGTAAGGTATTGACTAAGGTAGCCATCCACAGATACAGTTAATCCTACAGGTCTGTTCGGTGTGTGTTAAACATCACAACATGATTTATAAAATGCCAACAATTATTAGGCTATTTTTATAGCTTAGTATTCTATACAAACATTGTATATATTTATATAAAGGCCTTAGGCTGCCATACAAGTTATTGTAGGCCCAGTTTATTAAACTTCATTGTATACAATATGTAGTAGGGGTCACTGCTCCATTTCTCTTTCAGTTAAGGGATCCTTGGCTTAAAAAACATTAAAGACCCCTGGTATAACAGATGTCGTATTTCCTATCATCTCATCTAATATATTTCTATTTTATTATTTGTAATTTAGGGTGCAGTTAAAAATATTGCAGTGCTAAGCAGCAACAGAGCTGGAGCATGTGCTCGTTTCACTCATTCATGGACCTATATGAAGGTGCTTTGTAATTTTGGGGAGGTTTCCACAAATTGTGGCTTTTGTCTCAGAGCTGGAATGTGGAAAAATAGCTTCAGGTTTAGGCGTCCTGTGTGCACAGGCAGTCTAGTTAATGATACAGCTGCTGTGTATTTTTTTAATTAAGGGGTGGCTTTGTTTGGAAGCAAGAGAGCGAGGGACAAAGCTCAAAAGCGGTTGTCTCACAACGAAAACAATAGGCTATTAAATTGAGAGCCAAAATAAGTAATTCAAGAACACTTATTAGATTGAGAGCACAACAATGTTTCTTGTCTCTTACTTGTGTTTTGCTATGTATGACACACTTTCATACTAATAAAACATTTGAACACTTAATTAAAATTCCTGCTGTGACCAAAACATGAAAATAGACACAACTATTTAAATAGAATATTACTTATTAGAGAGAGTTAAGGAATTTCTAACTATTCCTTTTTAATAGCCCCATGCCCATAACAGGTTTGACATGTCAAACTAAATAAAGTTAACAACAATACAGGCTGGTTTCAGTACAACACATGGAGGTGGCCCTATAGGTTAATGTGTCTCTTATTCAGTGTAGTTGCAGGATTAATGAAACTCTAAATGTTTTCTAGACAGTATTCAGACTAAATAAATGCTGGATTGAAAGAACGCGCAGATTCAGGCTGTTCTCCTTCACTGTTCGTACTTATACCTGCGAAAAGTAATCCACTATAATTCCTGTATAACCTAAATATATAACCCTGTGGGACTGGCTGTCTTGGTGTAACCACAGATAAACCTGCACTGATGAAGTTAACAGGTCATGAAAGGAAAACTGGGTTAGTAGGCCACATGAAGAGGCAGGTAGCAGCATGGTTGTCATTGAGGTTAGAAAATATTAGGTGATATGGTGTGGGGTGAATGTGTGTTATGTGAGGTAAGTGTAGATGTAGCAGGGCAATGTTCTGGCATGTGTTCCTGGGGGTGTTGTAGCAAAGGTCATGCAAACATCCACTATGGGAGATGTTCATTTAGGCTTATTGATCCAATGACGGAACTCATATAATCTTTTCCCGGTATAAATTCCATTCAATAGTTGAAATGGTTTCTCAAAAGGCTGACTGTTAGGACTTGGTTGCTAAGATGTTTTTTTTTTTCGATTTCCCTAAGTAAGTGTGTGTGTGTGTGTGTGTGTGTGTGTGGTAGAGATATATATAGCTGATATATGTCAGCTGTGTGTGTGCAGACTGGGGTGGTGACTTCTTCCTTAGTTGCAACTGGTTCCCGCAGATAGCATCAGGATATATTGACGGTAAGCACAAACATAACTACTAATCATCTATCACATAAACTAATCTTGGGAATGGTTTTCTAAATGAAACATATCTTTACAAAACTGTCCACAGACAACTAAAATATCCTTTAAAGTAGGACCATGCGTCTTGACCCATGTACAGTGTACTGTCAGCCGTTGTTTAGTGGAATGCTGCTTTTCCAGTGTAAAGGTCATTGGGGTTATAGCACCACAACTGAACAGCTCCTGATCAAACATTTTCAATTTGAAGATGGAACCTATCCCAGCATGGACTAGGCAAGAGGCATGGTTCAATTATATCTAATAATGGTCACACGGTTAATGAATCTGAAGTCTCGCATTGCCAGACCTCTCCACAACTCTGTGAAAGTAAGGTCTGGCTACACCACACATACATTCTGGGATAATAGAAAAAAACTTTTGGGGTTGTTTGTATTTCTTTAAACCAATCACAATCATCTTGGGCGAGGCTAAGCTCCGGACACAGCAACAGTGGCTTTGCAAAATGGTCCAAAACTTGTTTTGGTGGAACATTTGTACCCTACAAAAGAATCCAATATTATATGCAGTTAATACAGTAATGTGAGCTTTTTAAATAAGCTATTTGCATAGTTAAACGTAGTTTGCTCTTACCAGTGTATCGCCATGTATAATTCGTCCATTGCAATTCTCCACCAATTAGTCCCAAAGCGTCCCAGTTAGATAAATGCTGTAAACATATTCTTTCTAAATCTTCTACAATCATACACAAAAAAGAACCAAGCCGGTCTGTTTTGTTGCATGCTTCAAACAAGAACAGCATCACACAGACAGAGGAAGGTGAGGGACAGGCAGTTATCCTGGAAATGTACTTCCGTTAATCAAGCTATGAATCTCTTGTACACACTGTGGGCATGTGACTCTCAAAACAACAAGGATTGCAGACTGACAAAGAATAGACACTGAAAGCAACCCCCTGGACTAGGTATGGTAGCTAAGTGCATAGGAATGCAGTTACAGGGCAGTTTGGCTGGCTAACTAAACTAGCACCCTATTAGGGGATCCTAAGTCATGATTGTTCATCATACCCCAGTTTAGGAGTTAGTTTGGTGCAAGTTCGCTACAGCAAAACAACAAACGATAGATACTGATAGAGGGCTTGTCAGTGAGCGTCTAGTGGCCGGTTTTGCCACCGGTTTTGCCACCGTGGCACCCCCCCCCTCCCCATCCAATGAGCCCACCACCTGTGGGAGGAATCATTGGGGTCGGATGCGCTGCTAGACGGGTGGCAGTGAAGGTCAGGGGACGTGGAACGTCACGTCTCTGTAAGGGAAGGAGTCGGAACTTGTGCAGGATGTGGAGCTCTATCTACAGCTGAGCCAGAAGGCAATGCTCTCGTTCTACCTGTCAATTTTTGTCAAAATTTCTCTGAAAAAAAGCTCTGACTTGGGGATCAAAGGGAAAGGGAAGTTTGGGGTCCCCTGCTGGAGTTGCTGCCCCCACAACCTGACCACAGATAAGCAGATGACAATGGATGGATGGATGGACACTGAACTATAAAACTGAAAAGCATTTCCTATGCTTTTAAATTAAAAATACAAAAATAAATAGAATGATAAAAAAATAAGACTTGTGCATTAGGATAGGAGTGTTTTAATTAGTTTCACCATGGCTATGTTTAAACATTCAAAACTCATTCAAACTTTTTGACGGTAGAAAGTGCTGCAATATTCTATTACAATCCCTTGCTACAAGTAGCTGCTTGCTAATACCAGGGAAACATGTAGTCTTGGCTGCCAAAGTTGTTCAATTCTACCCAATTTCAGGTCACATTACTGCTGAAACAAAGTCCTGCTATATACTCCATTGCAGCCGGATACTGGACCATCCAAAGTCAGCAACAGCGGAGCACAGATGCGGAGACTCTGACATGCAGAAATGTTGACCAATCAGAGCAGACTAGGCTATTTCTGGGAGGAGGACTTAAATCATGTAAACATTATATTTGGGTTAAGGCAATACACCTTGCATGTGTACACCTTAACCGTGTTAAGCTCGGGTAAAGCGTCTGCACATTCTCCATAGGTTATAACTGCCCCTTTGCACTCCACTGCACTGGTAGCAACAATACGAGCTTTAAACCTTTGAACCTACTGAAAACTTTGCCATGGCAAGTACTATCACGAAGGCCCATTTCTGGACAGTTTAGGAGTCCATGTTCTCCCCACTTTCCAAGTTGTTGTGATTTTGATAAAGGTTAACCGGAAGAAAAAGACTTATTCCGACCAGTTGTACGTTAGCAAAGCGCCACCTACAAAACTACCTACTTTCATTCTTATTTGTCACATACAAACAGTAAAATGTAGTGAAATTCAATTACTGCATTTTAACCTATCCTAAGTATAGCAGCAGTGGACAGCTACATCTGGGAAGCAACTTGGGGTTCGGTGTCTTGCTCAGGGCTCTACCTCAGAGCCACAAGCCGCCACTGTACTGTACCAGAAGTAATGTTACTCCTGTCATTCTTCCCATTCTTCTCCACTCATGTAGAGACCAAACGGTTGGAGGGAGCATGTGCGAGAAGAGAATGTTCTGGAAGAGACCGAAAGCGGTTGTGGTTGGCTAAACAGGACACATTTGTCAGGTAAGAGAGGAATTAACCAAAATTGCATGTCTGCGTTATCCTTGCCCTTTATTCCAACCTGTTCTCACGCCAGGTCGTGAAATAGTCACGTTATTTTGATTTATTAATTTGTGTACAGTTCACGAATTTGATGTTTATTTTGTGTACACGCCACAAATTTTGAACGTGTACAGGTCACGATTTTCAAACCTGCTCTGGGGGACGCAACAACAGGGAAATGAGGCGACACACGCTGGCCACAACAACGGGATAAGCCGCCACTCACGGGACGTGATCCCCAGGCGCAGGGGCACACAACAACGGGGAAACGAAACGCCATACGCCGGCTACAACAACGGGACGAGCCGCCACTCGCGGGACGCGAACCCCGGAAATACTTGAATAGCATTAACGAGCTAATGGCAGTGACCGCTAACATAACGTAACGTATAGCGATAATAATTATATTGATATAGTTATTAGTTATTATTATTAATAGTTATTATTGATATAGCTATATTGATGATTAAATAATTAACTTGCCCAGCCCTAGTTTAAATTTGTGAATGAGGAAATTGGTTTGTGTTAGTTTCTGATGACAATTTAATATTGAACTGGGAAGAACTAGGCCTAATTGATTATGTGCTGATGAATTGGGCCATTTACTACCACATCCTAACAGATTTGAAATTTGAGTTGTGCTCTAATCCGCAAACTAAAGATACCTCTTGCATTTCTGTATCATGTTTCCTCAGTTATCCATTTATGTGGAAATGCAAAGACTGTGGGGACTGTTTTTTAAGAAGAAATGAAGTACAGGAGCACATCAGACTTCGCCATTGTTATGGTCGGGGGCATGCCTACCCCTGTATTTTTGAGCATTGCCCATGTAAATGCAAGACATGGAGGGCTTTTATTGCCAATCTGAGCAAGTTCCATCCAGTTGAACAGTCCCAAAGAAGTTGTTTTAGGGAGGACATTGGTATTCGGCTCTGTTCTGGACAAGCTGCACAAGCAGGCAAGGGATGTCATACAAACACAGGCACACACACACACACACACACACACACACACACACACAACAGGGTCTCTCATACACATGCACCTTACGAAATGCAAAACAAGCAGTGGTGTACTCATGTATGCTCACAGGGGTTACACACTCACTCAGTTCAGGAAATGCAGAATAAGCAGGGGTGTCTCTCACACACTCAACTGAGTCTGCTCAGCACTCTTATTCATTACTACGTATTGTCTCGCCAGGATATGTCAGGTGATGGACTGGAGCAACCAATGGCCATCTTAATCAACGAGACAGACACCAGGGCTCTCATTGAGGGCACAGAGGTCCTCAGTAACATGCCTTCAACTGCAGCTGCTGTAGCAATGCTATTTGGACTGACATGTGCTGAATCTCAAATATCCTAAAGAACTGAAATTCATCTTTGAGTTTTTTCAGAAAGTCTTAAAGGAACACGCCGATTTATTGGGAATTTAGCTTCCTCACCGTAACCCCCAGAGTGAGACAAGTTGATACATACCCTTCTCATCTCCGTGCGTGCTGTAAGGCTGTCGGACGGCTCCAGTGGCATCAGGCCAGCACAGAACATGCAGGTGAATGGTTCCAGTAATCCTACTGCTCCGAATAAGTGACAAAATAATGCCAACATGTTCCTATTTACATGTTGTGATGGCTGTGTCTCATGTTACGTTGTTTTTTGTACACGCTGTGACTCTACAAATCACAACATGTAAATAGGAACATGTTGGCGTTATTTTGTCACTTTTGTCACAATTCGGAGCAGTAGGCTAGTTGGAACCAGTTACCTGCAGGATCTGTGCTGGGCTAAGCTAATGCTGGAACCGTCAGACAGCGTTACAGCACGCACGGAGATGAGAAGGGTATGTATCGACCTGTCTTACTTACGGTGAATAAGCTAAAAGTCCCAGTAAGTTGGCGTGTTCCTTTAATGGAACTTGATACAAGAAAGTTGACCCTCAAAATAAGTCGCCTCTGCACTCTGCTGCACAGTCAATGACTGACTGACAGAGCCTCCATTGATTATTTTAGTGCTTTGCAGAACACACACACACACACACACACTCAGGATGGCAGAAAGAGGGCCCACCACTCCCATTTCATCTCACATGAGAAATTCCTTCACCCCAGTCTCCACTACATCTTTCATATGTAATAGTTCAGTAGTTGTTTGTTGTTCACGGGATGTGGTGATGTTGCAACGGATGTTACAGTGAGCCTATTGGTTTTAATTGTCATTGCAAACAATATATGTACTTAAACTGTCTTAACAGATTTTACTCGAGACCTATATTTAAATACTTGTTGGTAGGTCATTTTTGAAGGAGGACTGAGGACTGAACATGTTTTAAATTTCATGTTGAACTCATGTTTCAATGAGCTTATCGGTTTTTATGGTCATTGTGCAAACAATACATGTACTTGAACTGTCTTAACAGAATTTACAGTATCACTTATTTTACACACAAATGTATTTGTCTTGCCAAAAAAGTTAATGTCTGTAATCTTTAAAACAGTGCTTTTCATACAGCTTAGTAGTCCATTGACAATGTTTCTTGACATCTTAGCAATGGCTTTCTTGCTGCAACTCGACTTATCAAACCAGCAGCTCGAAGTCTTCGCTTTCCAGTTGAAACTGAGACTTGCTTATTACGACCACTATTAAGCTGTGCTTGAAGCTGTTGTCCTGTGAGCCGCCATCACGCAAGCTGTTGAGAGCAAGAGAGAGAGAGAGAATTTAAAATTGTTGGATTATGCCAACTGCGAATTGTATTTTATATTACTTGCAAAGAATAGATATTTCAGCTTTTAAAGCCAGTTTAAAATATTGATTTACACCAAAATAAGAAAAACATTTGCATGAATTGCAGAATATTAATTTGAACTGATTGGTTTCTGAACATTAGGTCAATGTAAAATCTTTATTGTGAATAATTACTTCAATTTTATTAAGTTAATCCAATGTTTCACTTATTACAGTGCAAGGAGAAATGGCATAACCCTGTTATTTACTTAACCGGGATGGATCAGAGGATTATGTTATACCAGGCTGTATTACATAGCATATTCAGGTATGGGATGTCAAAAGGGTAATGCAATATCTCAAAATATTCTATAGTTCCATGCTGCCTGATTGCGGTCGGATTATCTGATATGAATGACCACATTGCATTGTGGTATATAGGCTATGAATATAGCAAGCATATTTCACCGGTAATAAAACCGACATAATAACTTCAAATAAAGAAATAAAAACCATAGATAACATCTCTTGAATAAATGTTGATTAATTTAGAATAAATAAAATCAATAAAATATCAATAAAGCACAAAGCAATACAGCTTCCCTGGTAATAAGATCAAAGTATATTAACAAGAAATAAAAACCATGATTAACATCTTATGAATAAATGTTGATTAAAGCAGTGGTTATAGTCCTAAAAATACACCTGTAAGTAACACAGCAAAGCTATACAGCTCTCTGCTTCTCAGGGTTGGCTGTGCATGTACATTTACATATTATATTTACCCTTTAAAAAGGTATAAGTCAGTAAAAAAACACCCTTACTTACTGTATACTCCAGACAAGATCTAAGGCATGTGGGAGTAAGAAATTCCAAACTCATTTCTTCACTGAGTCAGAAAGTAGTAAACAAAGAGCAGACCTGTGGAACTTGGAACAGAGCCCTTACTTTCTAATGAGATGTCATGTTTCTATATCTCATATCCATTCTCTCATACAGAAACACATTTGCCGATAGAGTTATTAGGCATTAAAAAGGACATTCTCTGCTGTGCATGGGGACAAACAAATTGTTGCCACGTATTTTTTAACAGTTTCATTTGGTTTATTTGGAAAAGGTAGGGCAGTTAAGCACAGCTGCTCCTGTCTATTTAGTGAAGACTCTCATAATAATTCCCAAGTAGGTGATAAGATTTGTATAGCCTTTTCATTCGTGAGGTGTTTCTAAAAAGCATCTACATTTAATTTTGTGATAGCACCACAGTCAGCATGTTGTCTCTACCAAATAAGCACTAATTACTCCATTTTAACTCTGAAAATAATCAAATTCATCAGTTAGTATTATGTATGCCATCTGTAAAAAATAAAGTAGGCCGTTTATGCAATAAAACAGCAAAAACAAAAGCAAGACTAAGGGCCCTATCTTGCACTAAGCGCAATTGCATTTGTATGCTAACGCATGTATCATTCCGATTTTGCACCCGACGCACAGCGGACTTTTCCCTCCACAGACGCACGTCAGTAAATTAGGGAATGTATTTGCACTCAGCGAAAAGAGGAGGTGTGTTCCGGCACAAACGTTCCCTGGTGCTATTTTGCGGTTTCAGAAAACAATTCCGCAACAGACCAGGAAAAACTTAGTCTAAAGTCAGTGCCGCTAGTCTAAAGTCAGTGGCGCATGCTTGGCCATAATGCAGCGTGTGCACAACGCACATATGTCACAAAGTGGAGCCAGGCAGCTAGAGTTTTCTCATGTTGTATACAGTGTGGTGTTTTAGTTGTGTAGTGTGGTGTTTTATTTTGTATATAGTGTGGTGTTTTGGTTTGCCTGGCACAGAAGTGAAGACTCCTCCCAGCACACCTGAGGCAGATCTCATCATCAGGAGAGATGCTGGAGAAACACGGAACGCGCTCGAACACACCAGGAGCGCATTTGGATAATGAAACGAGGGGAGCGGAAAAAGGAGTGGAGTGAGAACGGTGAACAGAAACGTTGGTGGAGCAGAGCAGGAATACGCTACAGGAGTGCAGGACGGAGCACAGATAGACGGGCAGGACAGTGGAGCCGGAGCCGGAGGACAGCTATGGATGTCTGGCGGATTAGCGCGCCAGCGTTGTGCGAGTGCCCCGAACGAGAAAAGCAGAGTGGACGTTGCATGCTGCTGGCCCTCTTCCCCCTCCCTCAAACAGAAAAACGTAAAGACTGTAGTCCCTTTCTCTATAGACTGGTTGAAATCAGATTTTCTACTTTTGCCCATTAGAAATGTACATTTGCTGATTTAAATGAAAAGAAGCATATAAAGATCATTTTGACAAAATCCAACATCTCTGAGTGTGATTCAAGCCTGGGAATTGTAAAAGACCTTTCAGTCCCTCTGGGATTTCGCGGCCTTTTTTTGAGATTGTTGCGGTCCAAAATGCCTGAATTCGCGGTAGCTTTTGTAAAAAATTGCGATAAAAGTTGTCATGTTTGTTGCAATGAAGTTGCGGGAGACAGTGAAAGTTGCAAAAAAGTTGTGATTTTCTTTTTTGTATAGTTCTTTAAAAATAAAAAGGAAACATGTTTTGGGGAGAATAAAACTATCCTGGGCTGAGTTTTCCTAGTAACCTTACCAAAAAGGTTCAGGATGCTGCAAATGTTGGTATAATATGAAAATGGCTGGTGGATTTAAGACAAAATTGCTGTTATTTTTGTAGGTAAATGTGAGACGTTGGCAGCACACACGTCTGCTGCGCATGCTGCTGCATCTTCTGAACAAAACAAGGAAGTGAGTTTGCTGACGTATGACGACGCTTTGCAGGAGACCGCGATGATTGGTCAAAGTTGCTAAAAAGTTGCGGTGATTGGTCAAAATTGCGAGTTGCGGTGATTGGTTGAATTCCCGTGAATTGGCGCGATCGCAACATCGCGAAATCCTGGAGGGACTGACCTTTGTGACACATACACTTTGCTTCTCTCATCTACACAGACGCAGCAGTTCCCATTTTCACAAATCATACATAATTACAAGGACAAATATTACTAAAAATGCGCTTCAGGTGTTTGGATAGGTCAGGAGGCAATTTACAGTACAGTCCTCAAAAAGTCGCACGCATTCTTTGTGTCTCATTGTGTTTTACGCATCATTTCCATGAATCATGGATGTGTTGGAGACATAAATGAGGAAATATTAGAGGACTTAAGGAGACGTGATGTTGAACTATGGCGGGATTGGACACTCCGGCGGGATCTGATCCGGGAGTGGCAATGCGCTCCTGGTGGAGCGAGTGGACGGAGATGGAGTGGGGGGAGGAGGAAGGGGCACAAAAGGTGGAGGTGGTGCGTTTGGAGGCCCAGGCTCCATGGCTGCAGCAATCCTCTCCAGACTTGAGGAGATGTGCCCGAGAGGCCACAGCAACATCGCCACCCGATCAAGACGGTATTTATTACTTTGCCGCATCCCGGACAGCTCCCGCTGGCGTGCGCCAGGCAAATCCGCCGTCATAATAGCAATCCGCCATGGAACAAGCGCGCCTGCTCTTAAAGGGAATGTAAGATGACACTCTGATTGGTTTATTGCACGTTACGCCCAAACCACACCTAGCTATTTCAGACCAACCCATTTTAGATTCACGTCGGGCGCAAGAGTCATTTATCCCGCCGGTATAATAGCAACAGAGCCCAAGATCCGCCCACAAAGCTACTTGCGTTTCACGTTTGATACTTGCGTTTCAGATCGTTAAAATAGGGCCCTTTGAGTCTACAGCCATTCCAGTGCTTTTTTTGAGGCATAGCTAACACATCTTGGTTTAAGAGGACCATCAAAGTAATCACAGTTTTTGAAATTTGAATATCCGAATGTTAACCCATCCAATAGTTGTCCGGACATTTCACTTAAATCCACAAATGTCAACCTTGTGGTGCTACAGAAAAAGTCCAGGGATCACCAAAGTCTCTTCCTTGCACTTTTGTATGTTATATTTTTACCATTGTTTTGTCAAAGATGCCATGCAACATAAACACACACAAAACATTCTCAGAGGGTTTCTTCTATTGTGGAGAGACCATTGTGAGGATTCGCTTTGAGCTAAAAGTCTCACAATGACAATGCTAACCTTAAGCAGATATGTTAAGAAATAGTAACCCAAAACCACAAACGTTAACCTCATGGTGGTATCAAGGGATCATCAAAGTCATTGGGAGTGTTGTGCCAATCCACCCGATAGATGTTTAAATATTTCACAGGATAAGTGAAATATTGCTGATGGTGCTCAAGGAAATGTCAGAAGATCACCACAAAGTCATTAGGATTCATCTTCTGGGGACTATGAATGTATGTGCAAAATTTCATGGCAATCCATAATTGTTTTTGAAATCAATCTGGACCAAAGTGCTGGTCTCAAACCTTATGTTGTACTTAGGTGTTTAAGGTACAAATGCTGAAAAATCAATCAATATTTGCAAATTCACAACCTGCTGAGTGGAGATAGGCAACAGGTCAGCTGGACTGGAGACAGGTGGCAGGTCAGGTCAGCAGGGCTGGAGCTAAGTGACAAAACAGGAATGGAGTCAGGCAACAGGGCAGCTGGGCTGAGGGCTGGCGACAAAGGAGCTGGGGACACCAGAGACTGCAGTGGCAAAGCCAATTCTGAGTGAATCTGCAGCTCATTGGGAGTAGGCAGTTGTAAAACAGTCTGGGGAATGCAGCAGCTGAGAGGAGTCAGGAACAGCTGCCAATGGAAACGGGCACAGAAACTTGGGACAGGGTTTAGCAGCAGTTCAGTGGCGGAAGGCATCTGCGGTAGTGCCGCCAACAGAGAACCAGGTGCTGGTGCCGGCCGAGCCGCCGACTGGACACAGGGAGTAGGAGTTGGCCGGGCTCACCGACAGGACATCGCTTGGCACGGCCTTTGGGTCGCTGTGCAGCAGTGCGGGCTCTGGGTCGCTCGATGGTGTTTTAAGCCCCGAACGTCTCCTTCCAGGCAGTGCTGCGACCGTTGACTTTAAGGCACCTAACCCTAACCTTAACCTGAAGCCTTTGTTTTAACCCAAACCTGACCATTCGCCATTGCCTAATCCTAGTGCCTTCCAGGCGCTGGGGACTGAAAACGCAGATAAACGACGGGGAGAGACCAACCCCAGTGGTTGATTCTTATAGTTTGGGCTGAAAGCGTACAAGAGCAGTTGCATTCCATTTTAATCCCCCGCTTCTGCATGTGAAACTACTAATTAAACAGCCTATAACATTGGAAGATAACCACTTGATTTGTGAAACTCAGACTGCTGAAACCTCATATATGGGCTATATTTTTGCACAGAATGCGGACAGTGGATTTTGTTACCCTATCACTTATACATTTATACTTGTGCAGATGCAGAATTGGACCACAGAAAATGACAAAACTACTAGATTTATGAATCATGTGTTAGGATTAGGAGTAGCAGTAACACACTATAGTGGTTTTCTCTAATTCTTCCCAGTAATTAAGTCGGCACATACAACCCAACAAACTTCTTCTCAGTATGTGGTCTAACAATCTGTAAAGCAGAAGCTGATTCAAGCAAGACATATCATAATGATCCCCTGGCTTAAATCAAACATAATCATTCTCCTGTGGTTTGACACACCTCTCCACACACTGGGAGACATAAGACAAGGTTAATTGGGATCAGGTGTGCGTCATTGCCCAGCTGGCCCAATCTTGGCTCTGTCTGCCTTCTGAACCATCCAGATGTCACCTATGGGATAATGCTGACTTGTTCTGGCACCACCTGCTCAATGATCCCATCACCAGTGTGAACACCTGGCTGCAGCCAGAGCTCAAACACATTAGGTTGTCATAAGCGTTTGTGACTTGTTTATAACGTTTATGACAAGTTCATGACAGTGTCATGTCACTCTTATGTAGATACCTTCAAGTAAAGTGTAACCACATATTTCAACTGTTAAACTGTGCTTGCATTATGTCACCCACCAGCATTTGGGTAGTTGTAGGTTTTCTAACATTTGACTGAAAGGGAATATCACAGCTTCTTTTGTGTTTTCTCTGGTAATGTAGCACCAATTTTCAAAATGTTTGCACCATTCTACTGCAAAGACAGCCCGGTTTAATGTTTTAAATTGGACGTGACAATTATTAGACGAAAGCATAAACCTGGGGAGGATGACGCAGCTAAGCCAGTGTCATCTATCGTTGCAATATCCCTGTGCTAAGCTTAATGCTAAAGAGGGAAAGTTGCCAATTTTCTACAGGCTAAAGCGAGTCATCCTGCGGAGTTTTACTGGCGGGTAAATGTAGACCTCCCGGTACTGGCGCCATTTATCTGCATGTACAGCAGTACACAGAAGTCTGCAAACTGTACCTTAAGTTACTAGCTTACGCTAGCGCTAGCTAGGTTGGTTGGCAAGGTGCTACTGAACGCTGAACAAGACATTTTTAGGGAACCAAAATGTTCCAAACAACTCTGATGAAGTGAAAACACTGTGAGAGGGTCAAAGTTTTAAGACGAAAACATGGACAGCACCCATAGACTGTAAAAATATTGGGCGTAGCAGCAGTGACTTCACCCATTGGTTTGTCGACTGCCGTTTTGAAACTTTAAGTTTGTCAATATAGCAATACATTTAACCTCACCTGGCGATTTTGGAGACCCAAAATCTGTGCTTCCCATGGGACCAAGAGCTGGACCCTGAACCAGTTCCAGAATTGGGGGGTCCCAGCCGACATCTTGTTAGTTCCTGAGTTGGTTGTTCCAGCCAATGTCTCTTCTGTTCCAGCTCCTTGTTCCCAGTCGCCGGTCCAGCTGACCTCTGCTCCTTGTTCCCTGTCAGCAAACTGGCCTACTCAAGTTCCAGAGCCCATGCACTACCAAGTTCTCCTATTTCCACCAGTTGCCGTTCCTGGTCTTAAGTCACCTTGCAATCCTCTCTGATCATTGTCGTTCCTGATCTTAAGTTCTCTGGCGATCCTCTCGGATCGAGTGCCCTGTCCTTATCTCCGCCTTTGCCTTGGCCCCAGGCCACCCACATGAGGTCTTGTCACCGCCTTTGCCCTGCCCCAGACCGTCCGCCTGAGGTTTTCTGCTCCGCCTCTGACCATTCTTCCCTACTAATTGTGTTGTCCTTCGGGTCACTGGGACCCGTTCAGTTTATTTGACGATGTGTATTGGCCTTGCATTGAGCTTCGGGTCCCTGGTGACCCTTGCGTACTATGTGATGACATTTCACGTGAACTGGCGGGGGCCTTGTCCTTCGGGGTCCCGAAACCCATCCTGCACTTGAACACGTTAAACTAAACAAGTCCCCGTGACACGAAGGACAATACAAGGGCTAATCAGTTGCCCATTTGGAGTTTTCAATTTGTTGTGATAATAATAATATAAAATGCTAGAGCTAGTTTTATTGTTGTAGCATTTAAGGACATTCACTGTGTTAAATAGAGGCAAATGAATCAGGTTTGTGTTCCTCATTATGTTAAATCTTCCCCTCACTAAAGGAAATAGGCAGTCAGTAACAGGGAAATGCTCAGCGATTCTATAAACCCTTGGAGGTCACCACTATTATGTGTTGTGGTTTGTTTATGCCTGGATGAACTCTTTCCACAGATTGTGCCACCACAGAAGGCAGATGATTTTCTATGTCATTTAGACTGGTAGTATGAGGATTGCTTTCAAACCACTGGGGTGGTGGACTTGTGATAATTGAAAAATCAAAACAACAACAAAACAAGCATTGGAATCAACATGCAACACATAAGCCCTGTAACTGTACTCCTGGATATTCGATTAGCTTGCTTACTCACTCACTCACTCACTCACGCACTCACTCACTCACTCACTCACTCGAAGCATTTTACATGCCTCTGCACACACTTACACACACCTGGATCCTTCAGACATATGTAGAAGTTAATATTTTGGGAAAATGTTGGAAATGAGTTGCCTATGTTATCCATTGGTCACTTAATGTGTGTCTTTAAAGTGTCAAATTTGTCTTGAAACTCAAAAATCAACTTCACTGATATGTTGATCATTAAAGATTACAATAAAATGATGACATATGTTTCATAGAAAACCAGATGGAGCTCCAATACATTTTATGCACAACAAAGCACTGATCTGATTCGAAGAGAGAGGCCTTAATGAAAACTGGATACAAAATGCTGCAAAAACATTAAAAATATGAGTCAAGATGGCTGTTTGAAGACATGAACAAAACCAGAGGGTGGCCAGTCTCATGTTTTACACATTAGTCTCAAAAAAGAATTTGAAAGAAAAATAGAACTACAAATGCATGCACAATTGCTTTTTGTCACATATGTATGATGTTCCGGGCCCCCCGACCTTTAACAGGCAGTTGTGAGAGCCAACTCTCCTCAAGAATGACCTGTCCATCTCTTAATATATAAAAGTGCTAAATAATTGCAGCAATTTATGCTCATGACATTGATTTGAAAGCATTTATATAATTTTCCTCTTTGTTATTTTCCCTTTTTCTCTTTCGTGAGTATTACTGGTTATCACTTCACCTTTTTGGGGTTGTTGGGTCGGTTGTTTATTTTTGCTTTGTTCTTGAATAGTTTTTACCTGCGGCCAGTTACTATGTTATTGGAGCCAATGGCCTTGAAGACTCAGCATAAAGTATGTCATGTGATGCTTGTGTATTCGGATGAAACTCTATGACTATATTGCACAGCAACAGTGAATACAAAATATTGTTTGAGCAAATAATTTTGCCTTGATGTGTCCTATTTACAGTTTTTTGGGATGTGAGTAAACAACTAAATCTATGTTTCTTGTCTAAATTATGTGTTCTAATACTCTTTGTAATACAAAACATATTTTAGCTTATTGAGAATAACTAAATCATCTCTTATGGTGGTGAATTTCAACAAGTTGATTTGAGGTAGAGTCACAGCTATTTAACATACTAACAACAACCTGTGTTCCTTCTGTGCACGACATAGCCGCACACTGACAGTTGATGCATCATTCACACCTAGAATTTTTCATTTTAAGGTCAAGAGACCTAACAATTTAGCATGATGAAAATGCAGTGCCAAATTAATGGCTGCTGGAACACCTGCCACAATTTAGCCAACTTTCACTTGAGCCTGCTCATGAGGTAGGACCCAGCAGCTGCCACTTTCCAATTACTGTGATTAAACATGGTGATTAATGAGCATTTGGAAAGATCAATATACAGGCAAAGCAGGATGAAAAGGCTCGGCTTGAATAACAAGATTTTTTATTAAACTAGTATTTGTGTGCAGCATGGATGTGTGTGTACTACAAGGATGCTAGTTTTCAATTTATTGATACTTGTGAAGATGCCTCAAAACACAATCAATGCAGTTACGTTTAAATGTGGCTGATTTATGGTGCGTTATTGTCTTTTCATTATTAATTTCATATTGAGTTGTAAAATAAAAATAGAAAAAGGTCGAGAGCCAGAAACGGAGAAAGCTCGCCTTCAAAGTAAAAGTAGGGCAATTTTGAAATGTGTTGGCTGCAAGCTTCTGCGGTTATTTTAAGGACAACTGAAAGAAATTGCCTAAATAAAAACATAATTCATAGCTTCTTGTACACACTTTGGAGATGAAACTTTGTAAAAGGATGCAGAGGCAGCGGAACCAGCTCCTGGGATTTCAAAGTAAACTTAGGGTGTTTTATCCATAGCCTATAAACGCACGGACGGCTAGCTTGACGGCAGGTAATAGTCTGCAGTCTGAGCTGGTGCTGCAGTCATCAAGTAAGTAAACATTTTATGTGTTTGTATTCTTGTTGTGTGCATGACTTCACAGAGTTAACCTCTCCAACCAAACACTGTATAAATTGTTTACCTGCCCATCAGCATAACTTACTGCTAGCTTCAGAAGATTACGATTGTTAGCAGTGCTAACTGTTGTAACGTTAGCTACTGTTGCATCGGAATCAGCTTTATTGAGCAAGTATGTTTGCACATACATACAATTTGTTTATTTGGTAACACTTTATCTAAAGGGGAGTGCATAAGACTGACATGACACTGTAATGACATGACACTGGTCATGGACATGAAGGAGTCTTTATGAATGTTTGACTATTGCAAAACCGATTTTACCTTGTCATAGTTGAAAAATGACAGTTTGGAGGGTAAATAGGACATACATAGAACCTCAAAATCCCAATGACATCTCTTTCCTCTTTGAAATTTGAAACTGCCTCTGAAAACGGGCGAATCTGAACAAAGCTAAAAGTTGACGTCAACTTCTCAACTCCTTCTCATTTGGCTCTACCTTCTATCATTGTAACGCCCCAAAATTTACATTGTCCACTAACTGATCTGAGGTCAGTTAGTCTTCTAAATCTTGTTCGTGCAAATCTCAGACATTTTATACATTGTTCATCTGCTGTTGCCTTACTAAATTCACTTCTGAGACTTTTTTTATGTGAGAAGTGAACTATATAAAGCATAGAGGGGAACGTGTGTGTGTGTGTGTGTCTGTGTGTGTGTGTGTGCTAAGCTCAACCAATCAGCGTGCAGCTCATCGAAATATTCATGAGCAGACCATATAAGGCAGAAAAGCTCTTGTTTCAGTCCAGTCCCATTTAACAGGGCAGCATTAGGGCCAAGAAAAACCTCTTCTATCACCCTTTTAAGTGTCATTTGGTAAATTATGACACTTTTAATGCTTAGTTGGCATTGTTTGAGATGTCTGTGTTATGACAACTTGTTATTAACCTAGACAACATAACCAGGGTGTGATTTGCCTGGGGGGGGATGCATTTTGTTTTCACCGCAAGGTGAACGCCGCTCTCCGACTTGAATGTGCTATGTTTTATGTTGACACCATGTTGTGCTTATTTGAATATTGAAGTTTATAAATATGTATTTTGACATGGCTGGCATGTTTTGCTTTGTTGTGCATGATTAAAAAATATCACCCCCTTTGCTTTTTTCACAAATCACACCCTAAACATAAATATGTCTCAGCAGACTTAACTTTGAGAAACTATTTAGCTTTATGTTAACATTTCATTAAAATGTCACAAGTAAGTTTGCTGCCTCTGTTGTTTGATTCTCATTTGATTGTTTTGTTTTGTCTTCATTCGAATTAATTAATTTCATTGTTTTAATGTGATTTTGTTTGTTTTGTGGTCTTTCAATGTGTTGTAAAGCATTTAAAGCTACACTCTGTATGAAAGGTGGTATATAAATAAATTGTATTATTATTATAAGTGCTTGTGTTTGACAATGGATGAGACCATTACAATTGCGTCATGAATAATTCCTTTGACCTCTAGTAAAGTGAAACAAATTGGACTTGTTATAAAGATGTCAGAAATGTTAAAAGACCAGTTTGATGACAGTGAATACAGTAGCGAGGAGATTTACGGAGTTTTGGATGGATAGCTT
Source organism: Perca flavescens (assembly GCF_004354835.1). Classification (NCBI taxonomy): domain Eukaryota; kingdom Metazoa; phylum Chordata; class Actinopteri; order Perciformes; family Percidae; genus Perca; species Perca flavescens. The sequence continues at coordinate 28,781,150 of NC_041340.1, forward strand.
TTACTTGTTGCTAACTGCTGCTAACTTTAGTTAGCTGCCATTAGCTAGTTAGCTCGGTTAGCTGTACAGCTGTCCTATTAGCTGACTCCCATTGACAGTTGGAGGAGGTAACATAAAGTAGCTAAGCAATGCTCCAACTAAGACAATGAACAACAAGACTGCTATTGTTCAAGCACCATGGTTCTCCAGGAAAGTTCTATAGACGCACAGCTGTTTAATGTCAGCTGTTAGTAAGACAGACTAATGCAACACATTGGCTACACTGTCTCTTCCCCTTTCCTCACTGGCAATTATGGATTTTGCAACACACACTTCAAAGGCATGGACAGAGACAATTGGCTCAGTTGAAGAGATAATGTATGGTTTCACCATAGTAAATTCCCACACTGTGTTATAAAGATTTCACTTTGTGGTCAATTCAATTCAATTCAATTTTATTCATAGTATCAAATCATAACAGAGTTATCTCGAGACACTTTACAGATAGAGTAGGTCTAGACCACACTCTATAATTTACAAAGCCCCAACAATTACAGTAATTCCTTCAAGAGCAAGCATTAGCAGTGGCTATTGCGACAGTGGCGAGGAAAAACTCCCTTTTAGGAAGAAACCTCGGCAGACCCAGACTCTTGGTAGGCGGTGTCTAACGAGGTCAGTTGGGGGTGTGATGGCGATAATAGTCGCATTAAAGATAGTGGAACAGTGACTTTGAAGGTAGTTGTTGTAGTTCATGTCACAGCAGGACGATGCGGGATGAAACGTGGCGTTGCAGAGCACGGGTGGGTGCAGCAGACGCAGCAGGACGCGGCCGGGCGTTGAAGGGAATCGCAGAGCATAGCTCTGCGAAGAAGAAACATAAGGACTCCGGAGAGTAAACTCCCCAGAGCTAGGTTAGTAACAAGCAGTTCTGGGACAGGATGCATACAAAAGGAAACAAATGAAAACATTGATGAGAGGCTGTACTGGCCCGCCTCCCTCTACTCTCACTTTATTATTGATTATATGATCAATAAATCTGATGACTACGAAGAGAAGCAGGTGGGCCGGGTTAGGCGGACGCTGCAACTCCTCACTTCTTAACTATAAGCTTTATCAAAGAGGAGAGTTTTCAGTTTATTCTTAAATGATGGTGTCTGCCCCCCTAACCCAGACTGGGAGCTGGTTCCACAGGAGAGGAGCCTGATAGCTAAAGGCTCTGGCTCCCAGTCTACTTTTAGAGACTCTAGGAACCACAAGTAGCTCTGCATTCTGGGAGCGCAGTGCTCTAGTGGGACAATAAGGTACTAAGAGCTGTTCTAGATAGGATGGTGCTTGACCATTTAGGGCTTTGTAGGTCAGGAGAAGGACTTTAAAGTCAATCCTGAATTTCACAGGAAGTCAATGCAGAGTAGCTAAAACAGGAGAAATATGATCTCTTTTCTTAGTTCTCGTCAGAACACGTGCTGCAGCATTCTGGATCAGCTGGAAAGTCTTAAGGGACTTATTTGAGCAACCTGACAGTAGGGAATTACAATAGTCCAGCCTGGAAGTAACGAATTATGAAAGTATCTGTCATCCTGTTACTCTCTTCTTCGGACAGTCGATGATATCAAACCAGACTGCAAGTCATCAAGACATTTCTAGCTGTATTTTTATCACATAATTTTAGAGCTCTATACTGTGTCTGTACAAAGAGGGCTCTAAGTGGAGGAATTGAGCTAAAAGACAGATGGAAGATCAGAGTCATATTCAATTGGCATTAAAAATGCTGCAGTGAAGCCCCTCATTGTTCAAAGATGGATTCATCCACCAAATCCTGTAACAATGAGACAATGGCTGCACTTGATCCAAGAAGCTGTACCTCTGAATCCTTGTTTAATCAGGTTCAGAAAACAAAACGTTTAGTTAAATGAGCTGGAAACAGTTTGTATAAGAACTTCTTGAAACTTTACTGTCCTTAATACAGATCGTCTGAGTCATGTTCACTTCTTTTTGGTGTTAAAACATTGTTATATAAATGCAACGGTGATTCATTTTGGGTAAAGACATACTCAGAGAGAAAGGTAACTCCTATTCAGGTTAACAGTCCTTTGTTGAACCCCTGCTCTGCATCTGGTGCTAAATCATTCCTAGTAGAAAAAAATGGTCAAGAATACACAATCATCTTATTTTGTTCTTCAACAATTCTGGGGTCCTCTTTAATGTAATTGCTTCTGTCATCAGGTCCCCTGAAGCCATAACAAAGAAGGCTGCTGCCCTGAAAAATGTGAGCAGTGCCTGAATGATTTAGTAAAGGAGGTGGAGAATATCAAGCTGCAGATTTCCCTGCTGCTCCTGCCCTATGTCCTCTCTCAACACTTCGCAATACTTTGCTGTTGTCAAAGCCATTACTCTTCTGGCATGAGAGGAAACTATTTCTCACATGTAACCCTCTTCCTGCATTTTCCCATTGGATCACGCTTTTAAAGACATCCTAGGTCTATTTGGAGCAGATATTTTAATAGTTGTTGATATTTTCTTGTCTGCTGGCCTTTTCCTTAATGGTTTAAATCACGTGTCAAACTCAAGGCCTGCGGGTCAAATCCGGCCCCTCGGAATCACTTTGGGTTCACGATAGATTTTGGCCCGTCTAGATGTGCGCCAAACCAAAAAGATGGGAAACTCAAACTGTAATTACGTGACACCCAAAAGATAATTTGGCAGAGGTGACAACTTTGAGACTTAGAAATTCCCACACAAACCAGTGAGTTTGCATATTCGGGCCTGTGATTGTTATAAAAAAAATTAATCATTGCTTTCCTTGATTTGCTAAACCCTATGATGTCTAAGGAACTTTTCTTGCTGACTTTGGGCCCTATCTTGAACCCGCGTAGTGCAAAGGCCGACCTAATTGTCTTTGCTAGTTTAAGACCGACGCAGTCGTCAATTTCCCGTTCAGTGCCCACGTTGTTTAATTAGCAAATGCACCTGCGCCCATCTGTGCAACCATGGGCATGCTGGTTTTACAGGGAGGTGTGTTCAGGTTGGAGGTGCATTCTTGGCGTATTGCTATCTTGAGGCAGCGAAAAGTGATCGCGCCATTCACCAGCAAACACCTGGTCTGAAGTCAATAACGCAGCATTTCATTTTAATTTTAACAGCACAAATATTTTAGGCTTGTGCACAGCGCGCGCACACTATGCTTGTTACACACACAGAGATGCACAGCCGCACACACACACATGCAGAAGATTACAAATAAAAATATTACAATGTGAAATAATTTTGGTGGTATAGTGCTTGTGCCATACTGTATATGAGCAGATCAGTTTCTTCTCCTGAAAAATATCTCCTTCCTGCTTAGCAAATCCGCCATCATAATAGCAAGGTACAAATGTGCCTGGCTGTTAAAGGGAATGGGAGATGACACTCTGATTGGTTTATTGCATGTTATGCCCAAAACACACCTGTGAATTAATGAAGACACTAAGTACAACCGTTTTGGACCATGCGCCTGGCGCACTGACACTTTTTTCTGCCGTTAAACTAGCGAAAGTGGATTTGTGTCAAACATGTCTGGCCTTTGATGCGATTCTCATTTCCCAGTGTGGCCCTTAGTGAGGTTGAGTTTGACACACCTGGTTTAAATCATACTTTGGTCATGATTAATTTCAAATGTCCTTTTAAGATCAAGCATTTGCATTTCTCCAATTATTAGGACATCTTCAATTGAGAAAGACAACCCTTTCAATTAGCTGACTACATTCATAATCCCAAGACTTGGAGCGTCAACACACCTTTAATATCTGGGCATAGTGGTTAGTTGTAGTATAGTGGTTAGTTGTAGTATAAAGTTAGTTGTGGCTAGTCCTTGGATAACAGTTGGGTTTTATTGCTTGTTCCCACAGAGCTGCAGACCACTGTTGTGGACTATCAGTAGTACAACACAAACCGGAAGCGCCATACAGACACAAGAAGATGTCAAGGTATGATCATGTGCCTCTCTTGGTGCCAGTGTGTGGGCCCAAGGTCCTATGTTTCTACATTGACACATAAAGTGTTGGGTCTGTAGATCCTTCCCCAGAAAATGTTGAGCCTTCTACACTTTTTTTTTTATTTCCTGCATTCTGGTGATTATTTTTGGACCAATTTCTTCCTTTTCTCTTTATGTCTTTTAATATGGAGAGCAAACAGGTGACAATTCAAAATATAAAAACATATGGAATATAATGCAGAATGACTCTCAGGCATTCTGTATTGCTTTTGTAAATATCTATTCTCTTGTAGATCAACTTTTATCATTTAATGTTATCCTTGCTCGTCACATATCTAGGCATGATTCTGACTCGTCCCTAGCCTGGCTCCGCCCTCTTACGTACTTCCACTAAATTTTCATTTTCCTTCAGTATGTCGTCTGGGTTTACGGTATATTCGCGTTTTTTCTCCGGGCAATCTTTACCTGTCCAATCAGCGAACATAGGGAATGGCTGAGAACGATGATGTTGAAGTTGTGCGCTAGTTTGAGTTGAAATATGCAAGCGAAGCCATTCGGACCATTGTGGCAATGCTGCCAAATATCCAGAAGTTAAAGCCCGAGCAAAACTTTGCTGAGTTTTGTTGGTGGCCATGATGTTGTGGCCCTTCTAACCATGGGGTTTGGGAAAAGTTTGATTTTCCAGCTCGCTCCATTAGTAGTGAAGGAGTTGGCTAAGGCAAACGCTAGCGATGCTAAGCCGACGTCACGACCAAGCGTTAGTGATTGGTTTTGGCAGATCCAGAGTGGCTCTGGGTAGATCCAATAGTTTTAAACTTCAACAGAGTACCCACCTTCAAAGAAATTAACACTTGTCAATGGAGAGAGGCCAGACTCTGTACAAATGAAATGTCCAAGAGTCTGGTAGAAACAGGCTAACTCTTCCCTCCTCTTTTGTCTTTTGTTTATGAAAGTAACCTCATTAAATGTGCATGTGGCACCTGTTCACATCAATGATACGTTAATTAATTTTTATTAATTTATAAACTCCTAGACTTTAATAGATCATATGTGTTTCAGCACATTTCTTATGTTTAAAACCTTTTGCACATTTAAAATATAACTTATCCCATCTGTGTTCTGGAAAAAAAAAAGTAATTAACTGCCATATCAGCTCTGCCGGAAAGGACGCCTCACACGCTGGGAAACGGCCACAGGGGAGGATGCCTCACATGCCGGGACACAGCCATGGGGAAAGGATGCCTCACACGCCGGGAGACGGCCACAGGGAACACAATAACGTGACGGTTAACGGGGAAACAAAACGCCACACGCGGGATGCGATCCCCGGCCTCCTGGGTGAAAGTCCGGAATTGTTTAACCCATACACCACCCCAACCAACCTCCTTACGTGGATTTTCGGCATTTAATACCACTCGCTACCGGAGATGTGCTGTGACCACGACATATGCTTCCCATTTAAATACATTAGTTTACATTTTCGTGCTGGCCACCACGAAACCAACGACAAAAACGTCCCTGTGAACACGTATCAATAGATTAAATAACTTGACCATTTCACGTACTGCCATGAGACTGGGTGGTAGTATCTCATTCAGACCATCTGACAGACACAGAACCCCATTTGGGACTCTGCTCTCTGGATGATGCCAAGTTTAGTGAAGGGGCTGTACGCTGCTCTTCATCAGGGGAGTTAACCAAAACTAGCACCAAAATACATTGGCACGTAGGGGGCAACACATGTCTGCGGTCATCTCTATTTTATACAGAGAGAGTAGACACGGAGCTACTGGTCAGAAGAAAGACGGCACACAGTAGTCAAGACAACTGAAGCATACTGAGCAGCTCTCACCTCCACCATGTCTGGAGGAATAAGTGTGCTTGAGTTTTGTTAGGGACAATTCTGCCCTCCCAAAATATTGGTTGGGACATGTCCCTACCGTCCTTATGCAAACGTACGCCCTTTTGTGGGACCATACAGAAACAACTTATTAAGGGTAACTTCGTTTTTTTTCTACCTGCCTATTTTCCTATGATTTTTGTGTCTAAGTGACTGATGGGAACAACAATCTTAGACATTGGTCCAGTATTAAGCTAAATTGTTGCAGTAGGCAGTCAGCGAAAGAAGCTACAATGTAAGTTAAAGTGTTAACATTATGGAAAAGGGTTTCTAAGGAGGTCTACCTTTTCTGTTAAAAAGTAAGCTCATGAAACATAAAAACATCAGCGAAATTGCTATTGCTAAAGCCACCAGACACCATGTAAAAAAACAGTCATTTCATCATGGACAGACACAAAATAAAACAATGAAAAGCCGTTTTAGTTTGTCTTTCCACATTTTCAACAATCACAACTCTAGTTTGGTTGACAAACTGATTTACACGTGAAAATACGTTGGCTCTATACACGCTAAAAGTATTGTTTTTTTTAAATGAAGTCTGGTGGGTTTAGCAATAGCGATCTTGGAGCTGTTTCTGGTTAAACAAAGAGATTTTACTCTTTTAAAAAAGGCTTATATTAGTAGGGATCATTTCCATATTGTTGTCAGACACTTCAAATAATAATCTAAGCCTGTAAGTGGCAAAAACTGCATTTTTAGTGGACAAAATTGACTATGCACATTTGCCCTATAGGATTAAATTTGCGGCCGCTGGTCACAGCTTTCTCACTTAATACTGGAATAATTTCAAAGAGTGTTGTTCCCATCAGTCACTTACACAAAAAAACATAGGGAAATAGGGATGAAAAAAACAAAGATACCCTTTAATGTTGTGCAGAAGTGGTGTGTGCTGGTTTGGATTTCTCGATAATCACATGCCATATGGACATTGAAGATATTGGTTGTAGGTTTCTGCAATCATTTCTCATGTCAATGCTGGCAGTGAATAGATAGATACCTTTGTGACATGACTACACTGGTATAGTAAGTAACTTTGTTTATATAGTACCTTTCAAGAGAAGAACATCAATGCTTCATAAAATAAGGGGCCTCATTTATAAACGTGACATACGCCGCTCTCTACGCAAGAATTGGGATTTATAAAAAGCAAACTTGATGGGAAAATGTGCGGTCCTCCACGGACACTCTGACCCAGGCGTACGCACAGAAACGGGTGAAAGGAGAAACGGCGACACCGATGGCAGATGGATGAAACCCCGGTGAAACTGAGACCATTGTGTAAAATAAATTGAAATATTGCCTCTCATTGATGATATGAAGAATTCACAAAGCCATTCTTACAATTAATATCCTACACAAACACCTGTTTGATCGATCTGCGGTGAAAGACAGACAAAATAAAACAAGATACTATCGTCAAATGAAGATATATTTGCGAAAACAACTCAAATGTCCTGTAATTATATTGGCAAACCTTGGATTCTAAATTTGATCAGAATCAGAATCAGCTTTTTTGGCCAGGTTTGCGTAAACAAGGAGTTTGACTCCGGTTAATCTTTGCTCTCAAAGTACAACAATCACTTAACATATAAAGAATAAAAACAGAAAAGACAGTAAGAAATATAAAAAATAATGTTAACAATACAATAGAATTTACAATTTTACAAAAAATATACAAAAGAGAGGGAAGGAATAGTGCAATATCAGTCAATATAGTCTGAGATTTTAAGATTTAAAAGACATGAGGTAGATGAGCAGAACAGTGATACTTGACTTGGTTATTTCTGAGTGTTCAACAGAGTGACTGCTTGGGGAAAGAAGCTGTCTCTGTATTGGCTGGATTTGGCGAACAGTGCCCTGTATCGCCAGTGCAGTCATTGGTGTAGAGGGAGAAGAGCAGCGGGGAGAGGACACATCCCTGTGATGCGCCACTGGTGATGGACCGGGTTTTTGGATGAGATGCTCCCCAATCTGACATGCTGCTGCCTGTCAATCAGAAAGGTGATGAACTGGGTGAGCTTCTGATGTAGGATTTCAGGGATGATGGTGTTGAACGCCGAGCTGAAGTCCACAAGCAGGATCCTGGCATACTTCCCTGGGGAGTCGAGGTGGTGCATTGATGTATTGTATGTCTTTCCAAACTGATGCAGGGTTGTTGGCTGAGAGACAATTTTTTAGTTTCTCACTGTAGCTTCTTTTGGCTACGCTGATCTCCTTTGTCAGCTTGTTCCTGGCCTACTTATACAAGTCCCCACTACTGTAGGCCTCCTCTTTGGCTTGACGCAGCTTCCTAAGATTAGGAATGAAGGTTTGTTGTTGTTGTATGTGCAGAAGGTCTTGGTTTGCACACAAAAGTCCTTGCAAAAACTGATGTAAGATGTTACAGTGTCAGTGGGGTAATTGAGGTCTGTAGCTGCAGCCTCAAAAACGCTCCAGTTGGTGCAGTCAAAGCAAGCCTGCAACTCCAGCTTTGATTCCCTTGTCCATTTCTTTACAGTCTTTGCCACAGGTTTAGAAGTTTTTAGTTTTTGCCTGTAGGTTGGGATTAAGGCACAGATACCCGACCCGAGGCCAACGGGTCCCGACGGGCCGGGCCGGGTTCGGACAGATATTTAGAAATTCTGGTCGGGGTCGGGTCAGGCTCGGTCACATCAGCGCGATAAGGCAACAGCTTATTAACGTGCACTTGTTGCCCCGTGTGCGCTGATGCGCTCATCTGTTGACATTTCCAAATGCCTTCCTACAGTTGCTTAACAAAAGCGGGCTTTCCACACAAACAAACATAGCCTACATGTGTCATTAGTATGAGGAAAAAAAATTTGATTTTAACTGTGTCGGGTTCGGGTTGGGCTCAGACACAAATTTCTTAATACCTGTCGGGCTCGGGCCGGGTTCGGTCACAGCTCTGTCAGACGCGGGCCAGCCTCGGACAGAAAAATTTGGCCCAATCCGGACTCTAGTTGGGATGATACAGTGGTCGAAGAGACCTAGAGCTGCCCGGGAAACGGTGGGATAGGCATCCTTCAAAGGCTCTGACTCACCAACCCGACGGCCGACCTTCGGCAGAAAAGGCAGTCGGACTGATCATTCTCCCCAAGTTGGTCAAAAAAGTACCTCACAGCCGGCAGGTGATTGGACAAAAGGCGTCACGTGGGTCTGGCGACCCTCATTCGGAATACAATCTCATATTTCACGAAAATAGTTCACCAAAACGCGTTTCTGAAAACATTTTAAGCGAGAAATAGGCCATGCAGTTGTTGAATCTGTCTTAATTTCAGAACAACAAAGGTCAGTTAAAAAGATTTTTGTCAGATTTTGAGAGGCGTTCGTCAGGCTCATCCCGCTCGTCATTTCCGAGTTAGCACTTCACCAATCAAATTAGTCATTGAGTCCGACTGTCTGCCTTCCAATTCAACATGTCAAATCGGCCCAACACACCAAACAGACTTGAGTCACTGACCTCGCCAGATGGCCGATAATCGGGTTGGTGTGTCAGGGCCTTAAAACTGTGTAACAGTGGTCCAGTGTGGTTTTGTCCCTTGTGGGAATCTTGATATGCTGTCTGTATTTAGGGAGTTCCTTATTGAGTTTGGCGCTGTTAAAATCCCCAACAATAATGGTTCTGTAAAAGTCTGAGTTGATTGGTTGAGAAGCAGCAGCTCATCCATCTTGTTTGCCAGGTGAATGGCTGGAAGCGAGGTGCATAGTCCCCGCTTCCTTTATTTCACCAGTGCTCCTGCTTGTTTCCCAAGTCTGCAGCAGAGTCCACAGAGAACTCCAACCAAGATTTCAGAAAAACTTGCTGGGTTTGTGAAAACCCAGCAGTAGAGGTTTGCCTGATGTTTAAGAGTTCCTCTCTGGTAAAAGTTACTGGTGAAAGACCGCAGGAAACTTAATAAACGCAAAAAAAACAAAGTACTAGAGAGCGAAGTACAGAGGCCGCTATCCGTGGCACCATCTTGAATTTTTGGCAATTATTTTTGCAAACAGTAGAGAAGTAGAGAAGAGAAGTAGACAGTAGAGAACCCCCCCTGTAGCCAGTAAGGAGAAATGAACCAAGAGAGATAATTTGGAGGACCTTAGTAGCAACATTTTGTACCACTTGTAAGCGATCCAGGGATGCTTTGCTGAAGCAGTTAAAGAGGGAGTTTAGTTGAGATGAGACAAGCACCTGTAGCAGTGATAGGAGATACCTTTATCAGACCGCTGCAAAGGGCATGTATTGTACGTTATGTATTAACATGCATCAACATATCATTGGAGACACTTCTGTTGAGTGCAACCGACGGAAGCCAGACTGATACTTGTCACAGAGCATTACATAGCATACAGTTATAAGCTGCTCAGCAACTACTTTATAAGTCTGTAATAATGGGGTTGAGATACAATTTTTTAAGAAGTGGTTGAATAGCAGCTTGTTTGAAAGGAGCAGGGACATAACTAGATATCAGAGAATTGTTGTCTTTAGAGAGCACACAAGGATCAACAGAGCTTTTTATATGTGTTTTGTTTTTATATGGTTAATCATGTTTGTGAGATATTGGAGTGTTATTGGAGGACAACTCTCTAAGACTGATGACCAGGAGAAAAAGGAGATAGGATGGGGAATTGTGGAGAAAATTGATCTTTAGAACAGTAGGTGAAGCAAGAGTAATAGAAATAATTATACATTGTATTTGTATAGTGCTTTAAAATGTACTAAACGGCACTTTACATGGTAATAAAACAGTAACAGAAACAATAAAAGCAATAACATTGCCTTAAACCTACATTCTTTCTCATCCATTCTTCTCTACTCTTTGCAAAAATAGTTTGTATAGAAAAGACCCTTTTTCTCACTTGATTTATTACCTCAGTACATTACCCAATCACTAGTTCTAAGTATTCTTCAATACAGCATAATGTTCATTTAGTAAATTATTGTCACGTCTAGAGATGCAGGCTTGGACCCAAAAGTGCAGAGACGAAAAGGCTGTTGAAGATTTAGAAGACTTATTAAATAAGACGGCTTACAACAAAGGAAGTCCTGAGGCAGGCAGGCAAAAGGAGTTCCAAAACACTCTTAAAACTTAAGACTAGGGAATCAAAAACACAAGGAACGGCGCGAGACGTGAGAGTAACAATGATCTGACAACAGACAAAGGAAGCACAGAGACTAAATACACAAGGTAACGAAGGTAGTAACGAGGGACAAGTGACATGAGGGCTGATGAACAGGTGAGACACATCAGGGCAGGGCAGACTATGGGCGTTTCTCAATCTGCGTTCTTCTATGGACTTGTGTTCTTGTGTCCCTGTGAAACGTAATTTTCTGTTGCCAATACACAAGTTCGCATTTTGCCAAGAACAGTTGAAATGTTCTTGACACGCCCATTTTAGGATGCATTGGTTGGTAACTTGTTTGAACTTGGCAGCACCCGTATCCCAACATTCATTTCGGCATTCAACAAGGGTCGGGTTTCCGTTACATAGACAGACCAACAACAGGACAATTTTTACAAATTTCGCCATCTAATTCATCAATAAATTCACTTCTGAGAACATTTTAGGCGAGAACTTTGTAGATTTTGAATATAGTCTTATGAAAATCAATGGCGAATTGACAATTTATGTTTTCGGAGTTGAGAAGCTCCATAAAGTGATGCGACAGCCAGCTAGCGCCTGCCGGGCCGTTATCTCGTCACTCGGCCAGTCACGCTTGAAGACCCTGCTGTAAGCTGGAGGTCTCTCAGATCGGTCTCGTAAATAAGCATCCTTACCAGATGCCCGAACCACCTCAACTGGCTCCTTTCGACGCGAAGGAGCAGCGGCTCTACTCCGAGCTCCTCACGGATGACTGAGCTTCTCACCCTATCTCTAAGGGAGACGCCAGCCACCCTCCTGAGGAAACCCATTTCGGCCGCTTTAAGCCCCACCAGATCTAACCGGTAGTGCTCCACCTCCCGCAACAGTTCCGGCTCCTTCCCCCACAGAGAGGTGACGTTCCACGTTCCCAGAGCCAGCGTCTGCTGCCTGGGTCTGGTCCGTCAAGGCCCCTAACCTTCACTGCCACCCGTGTAGCAGCGCACCCGACCCCAGCGGTTCCCCCCACAGGTGGTGGGCCCATGGGATAGAGAGGGAGTTGCCACGTTGCTTCTTCAGGCTGTGCCCGACCGGGCTCCGTGGCAAACCCGGCCACCAGGCGCTCGCTGACGAGCACGCCATCTGTGCCTGGCTCCAGACGGGGGCCCCGGGCTTCCTCCGGGCAGGGTAACTTCACCTCCTCTACGTTGGCTCATAGGGTTTTTGAACCCTTTCCTTTCCTCTTCAAATCTCACAATTTGAAACTGCCTCTGAAAACGGGCAAATCTCAACGAGCCGCCTAGTTGACGTCAACTCCTCCTCATTTGTCTCTCTCTTTGTCACGCCCCAACATTTGCATAGGTTACACATACTCTTCTGAATCTAGGTCGCGCAGATCTCTGCGATTCCATTACAAAATTCACTTCCGAAACTTTATTATGCAAAAAATGTAAAGCTCAAATATGGGCCGTTTTGTTATGCCCGCAGTCTCTTACCGCAGGTTACAGTTAATCTTATAATGCAGTGATCTTCAACCGGGGGTCCGTGGTGCTACTGCAGGGGGTCCCCCAAAAATTATTAATTGATTTAAAATTGTCATCAAAATCATTTTTGTGTTGTTTTTTTTTTGGTGGGGGAGACAAATATTGACAATACTTTAAGCATTAGGCAATAATAAGCTAACCTACTTAAAAAATGTTTTTTTTTAAATGGTTCCCATGATACCATGAGCGATTAGGATACCGCCATTAAAAAAGAAGAAGAAGAAGAAGAAGAAGAAGAAGAAGAAGAAGACACTAATGTTAGCCGCCAATAAACAAAAAGCTGGAAAGCAAATAATAGACTTGACTACTAGGTTAGGTTGTTAAAATATTGGATCGCTTTGTAACAATAAGGCCGCGAGCACTCAACCTGAACGCTAATGTTACTCCATCCACCTCGTCCGAGGCCACAGGTGATGGGAGTGTCACCGCTGTCATGGCTCCACCTACTCCACAGGCACTTGCCCCAGCGGGAGAGGGTAAACATAAGAGAGAGAAGTCCCGAAAATATTCAGAAACCTACATAAAGTTTGGATTTACCTTCAACGAAAGCGAAGGAATTGAAATGCCGATGTGTGTTATTTATGCAGCAACACTCTCAAATGAAAGCATGAAGCCATCAAAGTTGCAACGACACTTGGAGACTAATCATGGCCACCTGAAAGATAAGCCACTGGAATACTTTCAGGCTCGTCTGCAGTCTCTCCAAGGCCAACAGGCAATGATGAGGAATTCAGCGAAAGTTGGAGAGCTTGCTTTGAAAGCCTCCTATCAAGTTGCACTTTGCATCGCTAAATGTAAAAAAAGGTATACATTTGCAGAAGATTTGATTTGCCCGCGGCCACTGATATATGCAAGACCATGTTTGAGAATGATGAATATGCAAAAAAACTGATGACTATCCCATTGTCAGACACAACGATTGCTCGGCGAGTTTCCGAAATGGCATCTGATGTGAGGGAGCAGTTAATTAAGAAGCTGATATTGGCGGAAGCCTTTTTGTTACAGTTGGATGAGTCTGTGGACGTGTCCAAAGATGCACAGCTCTTGGGTTTTGTGCGTTTTGTTGACCAAAATGAAATGTATGAGGAGTTTTGTAAGAATCTTCCTGAACGAACAACAAGCTCTGAAATTTTCAAAGTGATTGATGACTTTTTCATAGATAAGAGATAAGCTGGGCAAGGTGTGTTGTGGTGTGTACTGACGGTGCGCGCGCTATGACTGGTCAGAAAAGTGGACTGATGGCGCTTATCAAAAAAGCCGCCCCAAAAGTTACGTGGATTCACTGCATGTTACACAGAGAATCTCTCGCTGCCAGAGAAATGAGTGCTGACTTTGCCGACGATATGGACACTGTTGTGAAGACTGTCGATTTAATTAAGAAGAGTGCCCTGCAAATGCACCTCTTTTCTGCGCTCTGCGACGCTACGGCAGAGGGTCACAATGCGCTCCTGTACCATTCCGAGGTCAGATGGCTTTCTCGTCGATCAGTATTGGCACGTGTGTTTGAGTTATGCACAGCTATCCATGAGTTTATAGATGGTCAAAACCGCGTGGAGCTGGCTGCGCATTTTAATGTCTGGCTCACTAAACTGGCATATCTTGTGGATATTTTCTCAGAGTTGAAGAAACTGAACAGTTCCATGCAGTGCCGTAATACACATGCCATTCAGTTGTATGACAAGATGGAAAGCTTTCAAGAAAACCAGATGGAGAGAGCGAATCAGGGAAGGTAACTTTTCTATGCTTTCATCAGTGGAAGAGTTGGCTGATTCTGCAGTGCTTTCGCCTAATGTGAAACGTGCAATTAATGGACGCTTGGAGGCACTCAAAATCCAATTTTGAGAAGTACTTTTCTGAGGCTGAAGTCCTGGAGAAGGGACAAGACATGGATACAGTTTCCGTTCAAAGACAAGGCATATGACAGCTCAAACTTGACAGCCTCTGAGGAAGATCAGCTGACACAAGAATGTGTATGAGTCAAGGCTTCTCATTCAGTTCTGGATTTATTGGCAGAAAGAGTTCCCCCAGCTCACTGCAAAAGCAATGCTGAGCCTTTTGCCTTTTGCAACAACCTATCTTTGTGAAAGTGGGTTTTCCTTCCTTACCTACCTGAAGAGCAAATACCGGTCCAGACTGCAGCCTGAGGATGACATGATGCTCTGCCTGACAACCTCCATCTCCTCCAGAATAGACAAGCTGTGTGCTACCCACCCGGGCCAGTCTTCTCACTAAGGTAGGCCTATACATGGGTTTCTCGGCAACGCAAGCGCACGCAACCGGGGGGCAGAAAGAAGACGTGTTTTGTGTAGCTAGCTAGCTAGTAGCGGCATAGCGTAAGTCAAAATGCCAAGGAGTTGTTGCGTAGTTAATAGTACAAACAGAGCCAGTGATGGGTGCCTGATGTTTAACATACCTAGGGGGAAGCATGCTTTTGCCAAAAACCGGCGTAGGTTATGGCTTCAAGCCATAAGAGGGGCAGATTGGGGTCATATGCAAGAGTCAGGCTCCCATTGTATCAATCAGAAAAGTTGCAGCTTGTGGTTGTTCAGCTAAGTGATATCTACCTGTCAGGGCTGTGGTACTCGAGTCCGGACCATAGACAATTAAAGGTCCGGACTCGAGACAAGTTTAGACAGCTAGCTAAAGCTACGCCAATGTTTTGCTAACGTTAGCGCAACAGTGTTAGCCTAGCCTACTAGGTAAATATTACGACTGCCTTCGGAGTTTACTATATCTGCGTCCACGTTGCCAACATAGGACCTGTGGCGTTAGTGCTCCTTTTGTACATAACTTTATTGAATGAAATATTAAGCTTCACTCCTCTGAGATGGGTGGGTTTTTGTTACGTTACATACAAAGCTAACTGGCTATAGTTAGCCTACATTAGCTAGCGGACATTAGCTAACGTTGCCGAGACAGTGGCAGTAAAGCTTCGGCGAGCTAGTGTTGTCGCCCTCTCGCCCACGATCAACCTCTGCTGCGAAAAACAATCAACCTGCAGTGATGTTTTGAAACTAACATATCGTACCTTTTCCGAGAAATCCTGGCCATTATTTTAAGACATAAACCAACCATAAGGGTACACTCAGGAGTAACCCTGCTGCTAACACGGTTTATTACCGTATTTTCCGGACTATAAGTCGCACTTTTTTTCCTACTTTGGCTGGTCCTGCAACTTATAGTCAGGTGTGACTAATATATCAAAATATATATAATTTAACATGTTTTTACATGTTAATTCATACTGAAAACATTACCGTCTACAGCCACAAGAGGGCGCTGTAGGCTTGTGACAACTAGAACGCTCCTCCTAAAGACAACTGAGAAAGAAAAGAGATAACAAACTGCAGGTAGTAAAATATGCAGCCGAAAACGGTAATATTGAAATGAGGGAGAAACTTATGAGGGAGACTGGCGAAAAGGTGACTCTTACTGCAATGAAGAAAGCAAAGAAAGCTAATCGGCTAATCGTGGGCTGAAAGCAAGACGGCCAGAGCTGGAGGAACGAGTCGGGAGGGGCTCGTTCACGGTGCAGTTACGTCTCCACACCTTTTAATACATCCATGCTCCACGCCCTGGTAGCTAGTTGTTCTGTGTGCTATTGTATAGTTCAATAACTGTTAATGTGTTACGTTAACATACCAGACACCTACCGTATTCAGCGTATTGTTCTGTGTGCTATTGTGTAGTTGAATAACTCTTGTATTTATATTCTAAATAAATGCGACTTATAGTCCGGTGCGACTTATATATGTTTTTTTCCTCTTCATGACGCATTTTTTGACTGATGCGACTTATACTCCGGAGCGACTTATAGTCCGAAAAATACGGTACATATACGCTTAAAATGATAATTATAGGCATACATATATATCACAGTAACACTGCAAAATTATAGACCGACAAACAGATCCAACTAAAATCATGTTTTATTGAGTCAGCAGTTATATACAAACAATAAGGAAAGCTTAAAGGAATACGCCACCGGAATGCATGTTGAAATTCTAGCAGCGATGTTTCCCCATTGGAATGAAATGCAAACAGAGCTATAGCTAGCTTCTCATTACGAGAGCTCTCTGCCTCACAAAAAAATGATTAAATTGTAATCGGTCAAAAACGTTAGCTTTGTAAGACCATAGAATATGTGTTATATAAATGCCATGACGAAATGAAGGGACTAAGACAATGTGCACTGACACAAAAATGCGTTTGCATTATTGGACCAGCTCACCAATCTGGCTTTCTGCCCCTGGTATGCGCACGCACCCTGTAATGTTTGTAAACAGGAAACCCGTCTATGTGTCATCCTGAAGCTAAATAAACCCAAATGTAAAACTCATCAATAATAATAATTATAATCAACAAAAATCATTTCACAAACATAATAACTGAGTACAAAATAGGTTAAAAAAGGTGAGAAATATGTTAGTGTATGGCCAGGCTTAAAACGTAACACCTCTTCTTTCTTTTTTTTCTTTTTTTTATCTGGGGGGTCTCTGTTCTATTTCATTATCGGCTAAGGGGTCCCTGGGCTGAAAAAGGTTGAAGACCCCTGTTATAATGGATACGTGTGTTGAGTTATTTAAACAAACGATCAGGGAAATAAACGCCTCTTGTCCGCAAGTCTCATTGATAGAGCCCGTGGTGAGCTGGAGTCAATCAATGAGAGTTAGCTAGCCTCCTCGTAACGAGACCTCTGAAATTCACAAAAATGCATTAAATTGAAATCGGACAAGTGTTAGCTAAGCTTAGTAAGACCTTGGGGAACCTGTAATATAAGTGCCGTGACTGTAAATATACTATAGTTATGCCAAAAGTGTAGCTAGCTAGCCGCGATCTTTCCCCATTGTATTGAATGGGACACATAGCTAGCTAGCTGCTCCTCCTAACAAGACCCCTGACATTCACAAAAATGCCTTAAACTAAATTTGCAATTAGCCATAAATGTTCGTAAAACTGCCCATATTTCAGCTTTATATAGTTGATTTCTCGCATAAAAAAGTCTCAGAAGTGAATTTGGTAACGAAACATTGCAGTGTCTGGAATAGGAGACCTGCTGTCTCATCTCTAATGTGTTTGTATGGGGATTCGCTCAACCAATCAGTGCTCATCTAAATATTCATGAGCATACCATATTTGGAAGAAAAGCTCTTGTTACAAATAGGGCCAAAACACAGGGATGCATAAGGGCCAATAAAATATCCACCAGGCCATTTTCAGCCCAACCAATGTTACATAACCCATTAGGAGACCTTAAGGAACAGTGTGAAATACCCTATATAATCATTCTATCACCCCTTTAAATACATAGAGTAGAGTATGTTTCTAGCTGTTATTTAGGAGCCCTGCAGGTAGCCTCTGTGCTGGGGGTGTTGCGCAATACCAGCAAGAACGCATTGTTTCAAACTGTTAACAGAAGGGGTGTAACAATACACTCAGCTCACGATTCGATATGTATCACGATACTGGGTTCACGATACGATATGTATCACAATATTTTGAAAAAAAAATGCAAATATTCAACTGAAAATCAAATAACAGATTTATTTAACATTAACAGTGTTCAATAACTGTCTTGTTATACATACAACTTAAAGTATGTACAATACTTCAA